>NW_027203469.1:0-52500 GCF_024711535.1 Dipodomys merriami
TACCTTCTATAAAAATTTTTTTTGTCTAAAACTTTTTTTTAAATCTTCAATCATTACCTTTTTTGAAAAAAAATTGTTTTACAGAAACATTTTTTTCCTCTTATAATTTTTATTTTACGAATAAGTGAGTGTGCATTTTTCTTTCTTTTTTGGTTTTATTTCTCTTTTTTTGTCTTTTTTAATTATCTTTTTGTTTTTTGCTTAGCTCTACTGAACTTCTCATCTTTTTCTTCTTCCTTTCTTATCCTCTTCACCTCTCTTCTCTTTCGTTCTTCTTTTTTTTTAAATTTAATTTTATTTTATTTGAGAACATACTGTACAGAGGGGCTACAATTACATGAGCAGGATAATGCATACATTTCTTACCAAGCATTGCAGCCTCCTCCTTTGTTTACCCTTCACCTCCCTTCCCAGCCTCCCCCCTCCCCCCACCCAATTATACCCCCCTCCCCCCCCACACCGACATTGTAAGGCTGGTTTTGACATGACATTTTGTACTTCTCTTTGTTGCAACAGGTCCACCTGAATCCTTAAACGACTTGTTTGTCCCCATCTCCTCCACATGTTATACTGACATCAAATATAGTGAAAGCGGGAGTTACACTGTGGGGGAGGGACATCCAAAGCAACAAAGAAATAATCTTATAAATGCGTTAGAAATAAATGCATGAAAGAAACGAAAACATTAAAATACATATTTAAGGGTTCATTTTCGTAACATCACATTATCTGACATTCTTGTCCTGCACATCCTCAGATAAACCCGTAGTTGACTATTAGACCCTACCCACATTGTGTACACACTTAATCCAAAAATTTATTACTCAAGTCAAAACCTCTAAGACTTAAATTCCTTAATAGCAGTACTACCTCTTTATTCCTATATAATATTTTAAGCATTTTTCTTTTTAAGTTTTTCACATCTCTTTTATATCCCTCCCATTCCCTCAATAAATTCTCGTTCTTATCTAAATAGATTGTTATGGTTCTACATAATTTTATTAATTTTTACCTTTCTATTTTTTCTGGTCTTTTCTTTTCCCTTTCCCTTTCTTCTTTTATTCTCTCTTTCTAATTTCATCCTACCCAACCTATTTCCTGCTTTCAGGTTAGGACTTAGTTAAGTCTCCCTGAGCCTCCCCACATCAATCTATTTCTATTTTTTACCCACATCTCTCCTTAACACTAATAATTTCTGGTCTTCCAAATTCTTCTTTGCAGTTCGTAGCCCATTAATGTATACTTGTTTGATGGTGAATATATGTATATGTTGAACTAGATTGTATCTGTAGACTATTGACTATGCAAATTCAGAGTTGGGTTGATGCTTGCCTTAAGATAGTGTTCTAGCACAAAACTGGTGCTATTTTCATCTCAAATGGGCAGAGTAAGCCAGAAAAACACAAGAAAAATGGCAAATCAGGGTATCTCAATTCCCAATCTTGATAATCGGGGGACAGAACACATAATGAATAATCCGGAGGAGAATTCACAAATAGCTCTACAAACACTGCTGGCAAACATGATAAATGGAAAGATTGAAAGCATTCAAAGGACTCTGTATGAGCGTGTAGGGGGAGAGAGTAGGCAATCCAAAAGTTTATACAAGAATATCATAAGCGTGAGGAAGCTACTCAAAAACTGATATAGGATTTGCCTAAGAAGCTTGAGAACACTCAAATAGAAAGGCAGGAACAGCGTTAGCAGGCTGAGAACACTCAAAGAGAACTACAGGAGTCCCACGACCGGGAGGAAGCTAAAAAAAGAGTAATACAGGAATTGAGAGAGCAGGAAGAGAATACACAAAGATCACTAAAGGCATTCATGGAATCCATTACCAAAGAGCTGAATTAAGTCAGGGATACCACAAAGGGAATGTTGAATGGAAACCAACAGAAGGAATGGGAGTCCAAGGAAACCATAACCAATCAATTAACTGATCTGAGAATAAACACTGAACATCAAATTAAGAAGGTAAAGAAGTTCAGAAAAGATCTAAAACAAAGCTTCAACAAAGAATTTGAAGCCATCAAAGCTGACCAATTAGAAGGAAAAGAAATAAAAAACAAAGTAGAAAGTCTTGACAGCAGGTTAGACCATGCAGAAGATCGAATCTCAGGGATTGAAGACAGGCTAGATATTATAGAGAAAGAACATACAACCATCCAAGACAAGTCCAAGAAATATGATAGATCTATTCAACACTTGGAAGACACCATCAGAAGGCCTAATCTAAGGATGATATCTGTAGAGGAGCACCTAGAAACAGAAGTTAATGGCCTAGAAAATTTGTTTAACAGGATCCTAGCAGAGAACTTCCCAAACATGCAAATAGATAGGCCTATTCAGATACAAGAAGCTTTTAGAACTCCAAACAGACCAGACCAGAATAGGACATCCCACTGTCTCATTATAATCCACAGGATCAACACAGACCAAGGAAAAGATCCTTAAAGCTGTCAAGGAGAAAAGATTAATCACCTATAAAGGGAAACCAATTAGAATCCCCTCAGATTTCTCAGCAGAGACAATCAAAGCAAGAAGAGCCTAAAAACAAACAACTATCAACCAAGAATACTGCACCCAGCTAAACTCTCCTTCATAACTGAAGGCCAAATAAAAACCTTCCATAACAAAGAAAAATTGGCACAATACATCTCCACCAAACCAGCCCTACAAAAGGTTCTTTAAAATGTCCTACACATAGAAAACCAACAAGACCACAAAAAAGGCCAACAAACTGCACCCTAACTGAGAATCCAAGAACCATAGGAAGAACCCAGTTTTTGCAGCCCCCAAGAAGATAGATAACATGGGAGGAACTCCCAAATACCTCTCAGTCCTTTCTCTTAAGGTTAACGGACTGAACTCTCCAATTAAGCGACACACACTGTCTAGTTGGATTAAAAAACAAGATCCTTCTATCTACTGCCTTCAGGAGTCATATCTTGCCCATAAAAACAAACACATTTTCAATGTTAAAGGTTAGAACAAAATCTACTAGCAAACAACCCCTATAAACAGGCGGGAGTTGCAATTCTAATATCAGATAAAATAGACTTCAAATTAAAATTATTGAGAAGAGATAAAGAAGGTCGCTACATACTAATTATGGGATCTCTCCTTCAAGATGATATCTACTCGCCAAACAATGGAGCACCCACATTTATCCAAGAAACACTACTTTCCTTCAAATCACATATAAATCCAAAGACATTAATTGTTGGGGATTTTCACACACCACTCTCCCCACTAGATAGATCAATTCGGTAAAAACTCAACAGAGAAACCACAGAGCTAAACAGCTGCATATATCAATTAGATTTAACAGATATCTACCGAATATTTCACCCAGCAGCATCAGAATACACGTTTTTCTCACCAGCACAAGAAACATTTTCCAAAATAGACCACATTTTAGGCCACAAAAAAGACTTGTATAAACTCAGAAACATTGAATTTATACCTTGCATTTTCTCTGACCACAAGGGAATAAAATTAGAACTCGACACCAAAAGCCACCAACGAAAGTCCGGTATCACAGGGAGACTGAACAACACACTACTGAATCACAAGTGGATCATGGAAGAGATTAGAAAGGAAATTCAAATATTCATGCTATTCAACAAAAATGAACACACAAATAACCAGCTCCTCTGGGACACAGCAGTTCTCAGAGGCTATTTTATAGCTCTGAGCTCAGCAAGATAAAGCCCAATACAGTAGACGGAAAGAAATAATTAAAATTCAATCAGAATTAAATGAATTAGAATCCAAAAAAACTGCAGAATGAATCAATGAAACAAAAAGTTGGTTCTTTGAAAAAATTAACAAAATTGACAGTACCTTAGCAAATCTATCAAAAAAAAAGAAGGGAACACACCCAAATAAATAAACTCGGAGATGAGAATGGAAACATCACAACGGAAACAACCAAGATTCAGAAGATTATAAGGGAATACTTCTCAAAACTTTATGCTAATAAGTTTGAGAACTTGACAGAAATGGACCTTTTCCTAGAAAATATTGACATGACAAAACTAAACGAAGATGAATTAACAGGCCCATATCAAGCATTCAAATAGAAACAGCAATAAGAGACCTCCCAGCTAAGAAAAGTCCAGGACCAGATGGTTTTACAGCGGAATTCTACAAGGTCTTCAAAGCAGAGCTCACACCAATACTCCTCCAACTCTTCAATGAAATTGAAAGAGAAAGTTCAATACCGAACACATTCTATGAATCCATCATAACCCTCATCCCAAAACCAGGCAGGGACTCATCAAAGTAAGAGAACTATAGACCCATTTCTTTGATGAACATTGATGCAAAACTTCTCAACAAAATTTTGGCCAATCAACTTCAACAATTCATCCAAAAACTCAAACACCACGATCAAACAGGATTCATTTCAGGGATGCGAACCTGGTTCAATATACGCAAATCAATTAATATTATTCATCACATCAACAGGGGCAAGAGAAAGTACCACATGGTTATCTCAATACATGCAGAAAAAGTATTCGACAACAACCCTTTATGATGAAGGTTTTGGAAAAATTAGAAATCTATGGAACAATCCTCATTACAATAAAGGCTGTATATGACAAACCTACAGCCAGCATTATACTCAATGGTGAAAAACTAAAGCCATTTCCTCTTAACTCAGGAACAAGACAAGGATGTCCACTCTCTCCACTTCTCTTCAATCTAGTATTAGAATGCCTAGCTACAGCAATAAGACAAGATGCAGACATAAAGGAGATCCATATAGGGAAAGAAGAAACAAAACTCTCCCTCTTTGCAGATGATATGATCTAGTATTTAATGAATCCCATAGACTCAACTCCCAAATTACTCAAGCTGATTCAAAACTTTGGCAAAGTAGCAGGTTATAAAATTAACCCTCAAAAATCAATGGCTTTCCTATATGCCAACAATGAGAAAAGTGTGGCTGAAATTAGGAAAGCAACTCCATTTTTAATAGCCCCACAAAAAATAAAATACCTAGGAATTAACTTTACCAAAGAAGTGAAGGAACTCTATGATGAAAACTTTAAAATCTTGAAAAAGGAAATCAACACAGAACTTAAAAAACGGCAAAACCTCCCATGCTCCTGGATTAGAAAGATTTACATCGTGAAAATGGCAATACTTCCCAAGGCTATCTACAAATTCAACGCGATACCTATCAAAATTCCACCCTCATTCTTCAAGGAAATAGAAGAGGCAATCCAAAAATTCATATGGAACAATAAAAGACCCTGAATAGCAAAAACGCTCCTCAACGGAAAGAACACTGCTGGCGGAATATCAATACCAAATTTCAAATTCTACTATAAAGCCATAGTAATCAAAACTGCTTGGTGTTGGCATACGAACAGACCTCAGGACCAATGGAATAGAATTGAAAACCCAGAAATGACCCTACAGACCTATCGCCATCTAATCTTCGATAAGGAAGCTAAAACAATAGAATGGAAGAAAGACAGCCTCTTCAGTAAATGGTGCTGGCAAAATTGGTTAACTACTTGTAGAAAAATAAAGCTAGATCCTTATATATCACCCTGCACCAGAATCAACTCCAAATGGAAGAAAGACCTCGAAGTCAAAGCAGGGGAATAGGAGAAACCCTATGTCTCCTTGGCTCAATCCGAAATTTTCTGAATAGAGACCCCGAAACACAACAAATCAAAGAAAGGTTGGACAAATGGCATTGCATAAAGTTGCAGAGCTTCTGCATGGCAAAGGACATAGCTAGCAAGATCAATAGAAAGCCCACGGATTGGGAGAAGATCTTCACTAGCCATACAACAGACAAGGGTCTTATATCTAAAATATACTTGGAACTCAAAAAATTAAATCCCCCAACAATAAATCCTCAAAGAAACAACTGCCCATTATATAAGTGGGCGAAAGACTTAAAGAGAAACTTCTCTGAATAAGAAAGAAGGATGGCCAATAGACACATGAAGAAATGCTCAACATCCCTAGCCATAAAAGAAATGCAAATCAAAACAGTATTGAGATAACACCTCACTCCAGTTAGAATGGCAAAAATCAAGAACTCTAACAACAACAGATGCTGGAGGGGATGTGTACAGAAGGGAACGTTACTTCATTGTTGGTGGGAATGTAAACTTGTTCAACCACTTTGGAAAGCAGTATGGAGGTTCCTGAAAAGACTTCACATAGAGCTCCCCTATGACCCAGCAATCCCACTTTTGGGCATTTACCCAAATGTTTACAAAGAAGACCACACTAAAGCTAACAGCACAACTATGTTTATTGCAACATTATTTACCATAGCTAAGATATGGAACCAACCCAGATGTTCCTCAGTAGATGAATGGATCAAGAAAATGTGGTTTATATACACAATGGAATTCTATGCCTCCATCAGAAAGAATGACATTTCCCCATTTGTTAGGAAATGGAAAGACTTGCAAATATTTATATTAAGTGAAGTAAGCCAAGCCCAATGAGTCATAGGCCCCACGGTTTCCCTTATTTTCAATATCTAGTATATGTATGAGTCAATCAGAGAAGGTCGGATAAGGTGATATTAGGAAAATGAACCCTTAGATATGTATTTAAAAGTTTTTTTTCTTTCATGCAGTTGTTTCTAACACATATAAAAGATTATTTCTTTGTTGCTTTGTATGTTCCTCCACCACAGTATAACCCCTGCTTTCAGTGTATTTGATGTCGGTATAATTTGAAGAGGGGATGGTGAAAAACAATTCATTTAAATAAGGATACAGATGGATCCGTTGCAACAATGAGAAGTACAAGTTGTCATGTCGAAAACGAACTTTACAACTTTGGTGTGGGGGTAGGTTTGGGTGGGAAGTAGGGGGAGGCTGGGAAAGGTTGTGAAGGGTAAACAAAGGAGGAGGCTACAATGCTTGATAAGAAATATAGTCATTATCTTGCCCATGTAATTTTAACCCTTCTGTACAGTATGTTCACAATAAAAATTTAAAAAAAAATCAGAATGGTATAGCTATTTAAAAAAAATCAAGAATTTAGGTAGTCATACAAAGGACTTCTATTTTACTACTGCATTATACATTTTTTCTAATGTTGGATACCAACTTTACAAAGCTATTAGAAAGCTCTTAAAGCCTTTATATTGAATAGTGATTTCTTTTACACTATAACATGGTATTTCCCAAGTCATTGACATAGAAGGCATTGTTTCCTATTTTCTCATTCCTAGAATAAGCTGCACATGAAGACCCCACTGGTCCTCATTTTCAGAGTGTACTTTTGAATACTGAGGAAAATCATTTCTCTGCTCTCTATCAATTCTCTACTATCCAGTTAGAATAATTCAAAATAGTAAAAATGGAAAAAGAGAAATTAAATCATGGTGAAAAAACATATGCAGGTTTAGGGAGCCGAGGCGAGACTCCGCCCACTCCCTTGCAGTTTTGAGGATTACCACTCCAGACGGTGCTTGGTGGGACGCCTGGGCTGTGCGCGCGTGCGCGAGCCAGGTAGTGTCCCCAGCCAATCCCATGACACCTGGTGACGGTAAAAGGCAGGCGACCAACAATAGAAAGACCCGTGTTCCAATTCCCTATATAAGCGGCTGTATTTTGGGTGCACGCTCTCTCGCGCCCAAGCTCTCCTACAACTAAAAGGCTCTCCAATAAAGCGTGATCTGAGAAGACTCCTGGTGTGGTGGTCGTTCTTCCTCGCTGGTCGAGTAGACGGTCGTTACAACTGGTGCCGAAACCCGGGAACAAACCAGGGACGGGACCCGCGCGAGAGGCCAAATCAGAGCCAGAACTCAACACGCGGAGAGGAGACGTCGGTAAATATCCCCCGGTATGCTGTTCACTGTAGATTTAGATATTTATTGGTTGCTTGCATTGCTTCTTCCCTTGTGGCTTGTCTTTTTGATGGTGCGCAGTTGCCTGGAGGAGGGAGGGTTTGATTTAATCCAGGAAGGACGCAAAGTACTAACGCAGCATCAGGATAGTCTATCAGAGTCAGTATACAGTAATGGGGAGGAAAAGAGGCCTAAAAGAAAAAGGGAAAAAAGACAGAAGGATCCTAAAGAATTATAGCGAGAGGGGCTGCAGCCCTCACAAAAGGAGAAGGGTTTCAGAGAGGAGGGGGTCTCAAGGAGACTCCCTTGCCCTTCTTTAAGAGCAAACCGGTTCTCAGCCCTACACGTGGAAGGGCGGGACCAAGAATATAGTAATCTTGTGAGTGACTCAGAGGAAGAAATGTTAGAGGAGGAGGGATAGCAGCTCGATCCAGCTGATAGTGAAGAGTTAGAAGAGGCTGCGGCGGAGCACGTGGCAGACAGATATGGAGGGTGGCGCCCCCTAGGGGTGGGAGTACCGCAACAGCCAGGGAGAGGAAATGGAGCTGGCCCTCACCCGTCGGCCCCCCCGCCGTGCCTGCCGGCAGGGAAGAGTCACTTTATTAAAGAAAATACCTGGTCGCAGCTGGCAGCTGCTTTCCCAGTTTTTGAAAATCCGATTACTGCTGAAAGAAATTTTGAGCCGGTTTCCTACTCCCAGCTTAAGGATTTAGTTGAGGCAGTCCGGACTTATGGAGTGACGGCTAATTATACCACTGCCTTGCTCCGAAGACTGACCTTCAATGCCATGACACCCACGGACTGGTTTGAGGTAGCCCGTACCTGCCTTAATCATGGGCAGTACCTCGATCTCCGGTCTATTGTTCAAGACAAGGCTCAAGCCCAATACAGACAAAATGTCCGTGACGGGCACCCGGACTGGACCGTAGACATGCTTCTCGGGCAGGGAATCTACTCGGTAGACCAGACAGGATATCCCTTTGAAGTATACCGCCAGGTAAACGAGGTTTTTTACATGTCCTGGCGAGCCCTCCCAAACAAGGGAGAGGTGGCTGGCAATCTAACAAAAATCATGCAGGCCCCTAATGAGCCATTTTCTGATTTTGTTGCCCGTATGCTAGAGACAGCCGAGCGGGTGTTAGGAAATCTGGAAACAGCCATGCCATTTGTACAACAAATCATTTTTGAACAAAGCACCAAGGAATGTCAGAGGGCAATTACCCCAGTAAGAACCCAAAGCCTAGAAGCTTGGTTAAAAGCCTGCAGAGAAGTAGGTGGCCCCCTGACCAATGCGGGGCTGGCAGCTGCTGTCTTGTCGGCTGCCGGGGCCGCAAAAGATAGTAAAGGAAAAGGGTGTTTCCGGTGTGGTCAGTTGGGACATTTTAGACAGCAATGCCCACAAAATGGTGGTCCTGCACAAAACATACCCAGGCCGCCAAGGACTCCAGGAGTGTGTCCTCGTTGTAAAAAGGGAAAGCATTGGGTCAACGAATGCAGGTCAGTTAGAGACATCAATGGACATTTTATCCCCCAAATTACTCCAAACACTAATTCGGAACAGGAGCCAAAAAACGGAGAGAAGGGCCCTCGTCCCCAGGGCCCGAAAGTTTATGGGGCATTTCAGACTCTGGCTCCCGGACAGCACCTGCTACAACCCCCCAGCCAAGAAGAGCAACCTCAGGCTCCACAGGGTTGGACCTCTGTGCCACCTCCGGACGGGTATTAACACAGCAGATGGGAGTCCAGATTGTGGAGACAGACATGACAGGACCCCTAGATGAAGGCACTGTAGGAATAGTTTTAGGACGCTCCTCCTCCACAATGAGAGGATTAATAATTTTCCCGGGAGTAATTGACCCTGACTATACGGGGACTATCAAGGTCCTCTGCCATGTCCCCCATGGAGTGGTGTCCATTTCTCCCGGGGATAGAATTGCACAGCTCCTGCTTTTGCCTTCTCTTCATGGCAACTTCCCTGCTAAGGAGATAGAGAGAGGAGATAAAGGGCTAGGCTCCACTGGAGTCGACCTTACATGCCTGTCCATAACTTTAGACCAAAGACCCATGCTAACTCTCCAAGTGGAAGGGAGAAGATTTGAGGGATTGGTGGATACAGGGGCAGATCGAAGCATCATCCAAAGAGGGGAGTGGCCAAAGCAATGGCCAACTCAGAAATCCTCCCAGACCTTACAAGGGCTGGGCTATGCCGATGCCCCACAGTTAAGTGCAAAAGAATTGACTTGGAGAACAGACGAAGGCCAGGTTGGAAAAATGCAGCCATTTGTGGTAGACGTCCCTGTCAATCTTTGGGGAAGAGATGTGCAGCAACAGCTGAAGCTAACTTTAACTAATGATTATTCTGAGGCCAGTCAGAATATGATGAAACAGCAAGGATTTGTGCCAGCCTTGGGGCTTGGTCGGCGTCTCCAAGGACACAAGGAGCCGATAGAGCCACTTCCTAAACAGGACAGGAAGGGTTTGGGTTTTTCTTAGGGGCCTCTGAAAACAAAGCTTCCACTGAAGGTGTGGTACCCATACCTTGGTTAACGCAAAAGGCGGTGTGGGTTCCTCAGTGGCCCCTCTCTCGAGAAAAATTGGAAGCGGCTCAAACTCTTGTCCAGGAACAGCTGCAGCTGGGGCATGTTGAGCCTTCAGTGTCATCTTGGAATACCCCAATTTTTGTGATCAAAAAGGCCTCCGGAAAATGGAGATTATTACATGACCTTAGAGCAGTAAATGCCCAGATGCAAATTATGGGACCCATCCAAAGGGGACTTCCACTGCCCTCTGCTTTACCTAGAGAGTGGCCTATTTTGGCTTTAGACATTAAGGATTGTTTTTTTTTCCATACCTCTTTATGAAAAGGATAGGGAGCGCTTTGCCTTTACTTTGCCCTCGGTTAATCATGAAACTCCGGATGCTCGCTATCAGTGGAAAGTTCTCCCCCAAGGGATGGCTAATAGCCCAACAATTTGTCAATTGTTCGTGGGGGCTGCATTAACCCCTGTTAGGGAAAGATTTCCAAAAGTACGGATTGTCCATTATATGGATGATATCTTGTTGGCTGCTCCCTCGGTAGAGACTCTTCATAAGGTGTTTGGGCAGGTAATGGAGACCTTAGCTAATAAAGGATTAATTATTGCCCCTGAGAAGGTTCAGCAGACTAGTGTTGTTCAATTTCTGGGAACCATTGTTTCTCCTACTGAGATTAAACCACAAAAACTTTCCATTCGAACTGGTCATCTTAAAACACTTAATGATTTTCAGCAATTGGCAGGAGATATTAATTGGATAAGGGGGTTTCTTAATCTCCCTCGGTCAGAGTTGTTACCTTTATTTGCTATTTTGGAGGGCGACCCTGAAGTCACCTCCTCTAGATCCCTGACACCTTTAGCACTAAATTCCCTACAAAAGGTTGAGGCAGCTTTGTCTAGGGCTCAACTTTCACGGGTTGATTTAAAATTACCTATTGATTTATGTATATTAAAAACAAAAAATTATCCCACGGGGGTTCTTTGGCAAAATGGCCCCTTATTGTGGCTCCACGGCAATTCTGTGGGAGCAAAAACTGTTCAATATTTTCCTGAATTAGTGGCTAAACAGGCAATTTTGGGTATGAAGTATTGTTTAATGCACTTTGCAAAAATTCCAGATAAATTAATTATTCCATACACCCGTGAGCAAGTTGAAATTTTAGCAGCCACAGTGGATATGTGGGCAATTCTTGTTTGCTCATTTCCAAATGTAATTGATAATCATTATCCTAAGCATCCTCTGCTTGCCATAGTTAACAAAAATTTAGTGTATTTTCCTGTTGTCACTTCAAAGGAGCCCTTGGCTGATGCTCTAACCATCTTTACGGATGGATCAAAATCTGGACAAGGTGCCTTTTTTGTTCAAGGACACAAACAGCCGGTAGTTTTTAATTTTCGGCCGAATGTCCCACAGGCTGTTGAATATTTAATTGTGCTTGAAGTTTTTAAAAGATTTGATCACCCTTTTAACTTATTTTCTGATTCATTATATGTTGTAAATGCCGTTGCTTCTCTTGAAGTTGCTGCTTCAGTTAAGCAGGCCAGTACAATTTCTAATGTTTTGTTACAGATTCAGTCCCTTATCTTAAACAGAAAACATCCTTTTTATATTGGACATATTCGCACCCACTCTATGTTACCGGGCCCAATGGCAAAGTGTAATGATTTGGTGGACCAGGCAACTCGGGCTGTGGCTCTGGTCGCTGCTGATCCTGTAGAATTGGCAAAAGGCTTTCATAGATTGTATCATGTACCTGCTAATACCCTTAGGAAAAGATATAATTTGTCCAGGCATGTGGCAAGAGATATTGTTAAAGCCTGTAAATCTTGTGTTACCTTTCTTCATCCTCCCCATGTGGGGGTAAACCCCAGGGGGTTGAGACCAAACGCCCTATGGCAAATGGATGTTACTCATCTGACGGAATTTGGTAAGTTGAAATATTTACATGTGTCTGTGGACACCTTTTCTGGTGTCATTCATGCCACACCTCTGGCAGGAGAAAAGGTGTCTCACGTCAGAATACACTGCTTAGAATCTTGGGCAGCTTGGGGAAAGCCCCTTAGACTTAAGACGGATAATGGCCCTGCTTATACTTCCCATGGTTTTCGCGCCTTTTGCGCACAAATGCAGGTTGCCCACACCACCGGATTGCCCTACAATCCTCAAGGACAAGGTATAGTGGAAAGAGCTAATAGAAGCATAAAAGAAATGCTTCAAAAACAAAAAGGGGGAGTTGCTGAGTCCGCATCCCCCAGGGAAAGACTTTCTCTTGCGCTCTTTACCCTTAATTTTTTAATTCTAAATGACAACGATCAGTCTGCCGCAGATCGGCATATGACAAGAGACTCCATGGATACTAAAGACATGGTTATGTGGAAGGATGTTATTAATAATAAATGGTATGGACCGGATCCGGTAATAACGAGATCCAGGGGAGCTGTTTGTGTTTTTCCACAGAGTCAAGAAGTACCTCACTGGGTGCCAACGAGACTGACCAGGCCGGTGGAGACTGCAGAAAAACCCCCTCTTGAAGATACAGCTGATCTTCTTGCTGTTAGCAACAGTGCTAATAGCAATCCCTGTGATAGCTAAACCAATGATGCTGTGGGCTGTTACAATTTACTGACTGGATTGCCTCTGTGGTGTCCTTTGTCAAAGAGCGGGTGGGAGTCGGAATGTTTTTAGCCTGCTGCTTGGGGGGATGCGTGGTCTGCCTATGGTTGGTCTGTCGCCTTCGAGCCCAAACCAGAAGGGACAAGGTTGTTATCTTGCAAGCATTAGCCGCTTTGGAGAGTGGATCCTCACCCCAGATCTGGCTGTCGGCCCTAAGAGGCAGTTAAGCCTTACCATTGTGCATAGCCTTAGCACCCCGAGGGATCAGGGGATCCCATTGCACCAGGACAGGTATGCAATTTGCAATTTGGGACAGGTTGCCAGGCAAGTGCACTGCACTTGAGGGTACCATCTCCTCAAGAAGAGCATGCTGGGTAGCAAGTGGACTGATGCCCAAGATCCCACCTCTGCAAAAAAGGCATCGGACGGACCTGGTCATCACTGGGGAAGGCGCCCCTCAGGCGAAGGCCAGTGCAAGGTCCTCTCATTAATGTCTTAGACAGAGGCCCAACCTCTACTCTTACCTGTTGCCATAAAACAAAGAAGGGGGAACTGTAGGGAGCCGAGGCGAGACTCCGCCCACTCCCTTGCAGTTTTGAGGATTACCACTCCAGACGGTGCTTGGCGGGACGCCTGGGCTGTGCGCGCGTGTGCGAGCCAGGTAGTGTCCCCAGCCAATCCCATGACACCTGGTGACGGTAAAAGGCAGGCGACCAACAATAGAAAGACCCGTGTTCCAATTCCCTATATAAGCGGCTGTATTTCGGGTGCACGCTCTCTCGCGCCCAAGCTCTCCTACAACTAAAAGGCTCTCCAATAAAGCGTGATCTGAGAAGACTTCTGGTGTGGTGGTCGTTTTTCCTCGCTGGTCGAGTAGACGGTCACTACATGCAGGAAATTCACCAGATTTTTCTGACCAGTTCAACCATTGTGAAATCTTGGTGAAATACATGGACATCTCATTCCCACTTGCACTCAAAATCTCTGGTTAGGCAATTCTGACGAAGACCAGGAACAAGATGAAAAAGTGAGAAATGGTATCAATTGCAAGAAAAAAATGGAGTAGGATCCAAGCAAATTTATTCTTTGGGATGCTGAAATTAATCTGCTTACTATGGCTTGTAGACTACTTTCCTAAAAGGCCACCCAGATGAATACTAGGGATGAAGATGAGTATACCCCTCTTCATTGGGAAGCCTAGAGTGGCCACTTAGACTTTGTCCTGAGTTGGTAGCTCAAGGCAGATATTCATGCAATAACTCTGAATGGCTCACAACCCTGCACAGTGCTTATATGTGCCATAATACTAGAGTGGCTTCTTTCTTAATTCATCATGATGCAGATACCAATACCCAAACTAAAGGCCTCTTGATTGCCTTGCATCTTGCTGCTGGGAATATAAATAGAAAAGATACTCTGTTGAACCATTATATCAAACCAGGTCTGAAGATCAACTTGGAAGAAACTGCATTTAATATTGCCACAAAAGGATAAGTATGTATCACTACCTCTTTGAAGTTGTGGAAGGCTGTTCAAATTGTTCTCCTAAGTTGTAATGGTTTGGTTAAGTTTCTTAAATTTTAAAAATGCCAGTCCATCCTTTGTGTCCCTTAAATTTTTTTTCACAATACAAAGCAACAGCAATATCTTACTTTAAAAATTAATGGATTCCATGGTATTCTTTCAAGAGAATTGCCTGACTTTTATGTCAAAATGTATTAAAGAGTTGTTTGTATACATCTATAATGATTTCTGCAGTTTGTGATTTTTTAAAATCAGAAATAATTTTAACTTCTCTGTTGAAATGAATAGTATAGAAACTAAAGTTTTCCTTGTAGTTTTCTGAAAAAAAGTATGTCTGTGTTTGTATAATATCCATAATCTATTTCATTCGCTCCTAGATATAATACTTGGAATTCTACATTGTTATATAATGTATAGGTTCATTAATAAATGTGTCCTTTCAGACTGCATTCCATATAGAAGAAGTTTAAGATTTCTTTTTTTCCTAGGTCCTTATATTATTTTATTTCTTTGGGATAAAATTACAATGTTATCTAATTTCAAGTTTTGTAAAGGTTATGCTATGTAAAGGCCTTTCTAAGGTGAAGAATTAATACACTGATTTCAATCTAACCTTTAATTCTATAAATTACATGTATTGTTACACTTGTTTTTTTTGTAATTTACTTTTTAATAACTGTTTTTCATTTCTTGCATCAGAAGAATGAAAAAATATGGAATATTTCACAAATTTTCATATCATCTTTGTGCATGTGCCATGTTAATCTCTGTATTGAAATTTGGGTAGACCTGCTTCTGAAGCATGTACTACCCTCTAAATTTAAGTACTTAATGATGCAATCTTTATACAGGCATCTATCCATGGTTCCCTATTTGTAACAAGGAACCCTTATTGTTCCTAAAAATGCTATTGATCTTATTTCTCTAAAATTCTGTGTATATTGGAAAAAACATATCGTTTGGTCGATTACTCACATTTACAATTTTTTGTCAATGTCTATTTTGTCATTTTCATTTTAAATTTAATCATACTTTGAAACCTTTTCAGCTAAGTCCAAAGGTGTTGGCTTTTCAAATACTTATTTATCAACTCAGTTAGCTTTGTAGAGCTAATGGATTCAAAGTAAGACTTGCTTAAGAGCTACTTCTAAACTTCTGCAGCTTAAAATTTCCCAAATGAGGTCTTGCTGGGACAAATGTCTACCTGAACCTTTACCCTTCTTCCATGTAGGAATAGACCAACCAGAATATCTTACCCTGACAGCATAGATTGTCTTACTGGAACAAAACTAATCTTAGTTACAAGGAATCATAGAGAGATGAACAGTTCAGACAGAAATTTTCAGAATGGAAGATATTTTATCAAAATATAAGTGTTTATTATACTTATCATTTCAAAAGTAGCTAAAGCCAAGAAGGTGAAAAAATTGTTCATATGCATGATTACCTACTGTTCTAGCCTGTGCATCATCCAATCTGGCAGGAATTTACACTACTGATTTTCTATCACCAAATATTTCCATAGCTCCTGAAGAAGGCCATATGTTTCTCCTTGATATTAGGCCTGAAATTGGTAATGTTTTAATCATAGTGTTTCTTCTTGCCTCTAGGCTGTAAATCTACAAATGGTAAAGCTTTAAGTCTAACTCTACCAAAAACTGAGGTAGAGATAATGGAATAATACTTTAAAACAGAGTTGCTGGGGCTGGGAAGGTGGCTCAGTGGTAGAGCACTTGGTTTGCATGCTTGAGGCCCTGGGTTGGATTCCTCAGCACCACATAAGAAAAAAGCCGGAAGTGGCGCTGTGGCTCAAGTGGTAGAGTGCTAGCCTTGAGCTTAAGAGCTGAGGGACAGCACCCAGGCCCAGAATTCAGGCCCCACGACCGGACCCAAAAAACCCCCCCAAAACAGAGTTGCTTTTGATTCCCTAACCACAACACAATAATGCAAAACAATTTTTATTTTATATGTACTTATATATTTTATATTTATATGTGCTGATTTTAAATTTTACACAGTGAATCTTTCTAGAAAATAATTGAAGACTCATCTCAATTTCTCATTTCCTACATTATTTCTGGACCCCAATTCCTTACAAGAATTAGCAGAAATCAATTGTGAAATGCAAGGCAACTTAAAATGAAAGATGAGATCACAAAATCTGAGAGAAAGTACTGTAATTCAAACTTTCAATTTACTAATGACCAGCCCATATGAGTGAACAAAATCACAAATGAACAAGATTATTTTTAGTACCCCTCTCCTAATGATTAATGAAAGATTTCAGTGCAGCCAAAAAAATAGTTTCTGTAGGGCTGGGAAGGTGGCTCAGTGGTAGAGCACTTGCCTTGCATGCCTGAGGCCCTGGGTTCGATTCCTCAGCACCACATAAGCAAAAAGAAAAAAAGCCGGAAGTGGGGCTGTGGCTCAAATGATAGAGCTCTAGCCTTGAGCTGAAGAGCTGAGGGACAGTGCCCAGGCCCAAAGATCAGTCCCCACGACTGGACTCCCCCCAAAAAATAGTTTCTGTAATGATAGATCCATAATTGGTCTACCAAGGCTAGGAATACTTGATTTAGAGGTCAAATATCATTTAGAAAAACATTAACTGTGAAGATCCTTAGTGCTTCAATACACGGGTATTTCAGTAAACTAGGTTCTGTAGTATAAAAAATGTTGTCATTCTCAAACCAATGATAACATACATTTAATCTCCTGGAAGTATATTCATTTTCAACTAAACTATTTAAAATCACATTTGCCAAAATAACCCTTGACAAGTAGATGATAGTGACATTACAATGTTTTCAAGTGTAGGGAGCAAGTTACAAGAGTTGATTTACGTACCCAGCACTAATACCAAACAAGTTAAACCATTCTTTAAAGTGTAGAAATAGTACCCCTCACAATTTGTGTTGTTTAGTGGGTGCCTTCCAGAAATGTGTTAAATAGATCAGCCTCCCATATTTCAAACCCAAATATTAGCTAACAAAGTAAATTTCATCAAATAAGAAGGTACATTTTAAAAAGTCACTAATAACTGCCCTATCATGTGTTGTTTTATGTTTTCCCAATCTGTCTAACATAGTAAGAAATATGATTTTAAATCTTGAATATGGGTACTGATGAGAGATGTGACAAACATAAAATCTGTCTTCTATTTCTGTCATATTCCTCTAAGAAGTAAATTTTAGTTTTCTTCTTTTCCAAAACTTATAGGTAGTAGAAAAAATTATCCTATGCAAAATAAAATAATCACACACCATTGTCCAAAGCTATTTATTAAAAAAACTGGTAGTTAGGAATAAATTCTAAGCCATTTTTAAACTTTCTTATTGATTAAAGATTAATCTTCCAAATGAATGAGAATAAAATCATGTCTAAGTGCTTAACATCTCCAGTCTTGCAAATTGTTATTGCAGATGAATGAATTATGGAAATATAAGCTGACAACAGTTCAAGTGTATGTGGGAGTGAAACTCCATGGAATGTATATAAACCTTTCAAAGTATTAACAGGCAGTTTAACAGAATGACTATCAGGAAATGGAACCCAGAGAGGAACAATAGTCAAGAAATAGAATGAATGAAAAATGGAACAAGGGGCAAGTACAGCTAGAATATGCAATGTACATATGTAATAAAGGAAGTGGTAAATCTGAACTAAATCTTGGAGAAAGGGTTGCTTGAGATTTATAGAAGGAGTGACTCTGATCCAGGAGCATTAGACAATTAGATGGACATATTTAATTGTAAAACACTTGCACAAACTTTTGAAATTCACTTAAAAACAACAATAAAACACACAAAAATCACAACCAAACAGCAATCTCTAGAGCGTATGAATATGCCCTTTCAAAATTTTAAGCAGTTAATGAAGGGCGGTCTTTGGAAAAGCAAAGAAAGCTGTTCAAAGAGGGAAGTTTTGGGTAGGGGAGAATTTTGAACAGACTTAAAAAGATTGTCTAAGGTTATAAATCACCTATATCTACTGCAAATATTTTCTTCTGCGAGTGCTCTTTGTCTGAACTGGATACTCCAGTCCTGAGGCACACTTGATAGCTTGTGAAGAAAGAATGGAAGAAGCAAGATCAAGAACCTATTACTCTACTGGAGAGAAAATAGTACTCTATGTTTTCTCTCAATCTCTTCACTACTCGATTTTCATACTTTTAATAACGTCATGTGATTTTGAAATTTCTTTCCTTCTTGGTTCTCACAAAATAATTGTTCAAAATAATTCATTAAATATTATTTGCCATTATTTTCTATCATGCTCTTTACTTGTTCAAGGGAGTCCATTAAACTTCCCCTTTTCATTTGGTTGCCACGAAAACCCAACAACTATGTTAATGAGGAACAACACTAATGCAAAACTTTGTCTCCAAAAATCCAGTCCAAGAACCTATAATCACAACTATTTGGCTATAATTTTTTTTCTTTTTTCTTTTACCTTGAAATTTTCTTGTGTCTAAAGTGCCCACAAAAATAATTACTCCACCACTTTTTGGTTCAATCACTTCTAACCTCAACGATATATTTTGCTAACAAGATATTTAGAGGAAACCTAAGAATACTCCACTATTATCTTCTCTCTTAAGACTTTTATCTTCTCTCTTAAGACTCTCCTTAGATACCATATCAGGAACAGTGAAGTTATTCTTTGCAAAATTATTTAAATAGATTATTTTCCTCTTGGTCTTGTATTTGCTCAACATGATGTATGGAGAAGAATAGAGTTAAATCACCGATTCCTTGGATGACATTGTCTGTTACAAAGGCAATATTTCTATGTCCTACTTCTATGTCCTCCTCTTAGCTCTTGCTTGATTTCCAATTAATCACAACTTCTTGGCTTCAAGTCTAGTGAAGCTGAAGGACTATAAGACGTCCCCCACTGCTACATCTTCATGGTTTCTCTTTGAAAACTCTTTTATTTGGAGGTGGAATTTATTGTCATGTCTTCGTTCAATTTGTTCTTCATTACACTGAGCCAAATAGGCTCTGTAAAATCACTTAAGGTAGCAAAAACATTAAGACAATCTATATCAAAAAGTTTTAGTCCCCTCCACTGCTGACACCAAAATGCTTAGCTAGGGTATGTAATAACGTGTTTTCTTACCTTTACAATTTGCTCAATTATTTTCTGATCCCCAAACTTTTTGACTTATGTAATAAAAGAAATCTTCACTATCTCATGTTAATAAGGATATTATTTTTTAAACTACTATGAAATGTGAAATCATTGGTTTGAAGTATCCAATCAGATTTTTTTCTGTGTTTCAGTGCTTCACGTGCAAAGACATTGTGGAAAGTATTTAAAAAGAAAAGTGTAAACTCAATACGTTCTTTCATTGTGAAGGGCACTTTCTTCCTAAATATTTTGACTCAAATTATCTTTTTAAGAGAATTACTGTTTAGTAATTAAAGGTCAGTTCACAAATTGTGATGTCTTATTTAAAATAAAAACTTTGAATTTAAATTCCATTACAACCTTGTTTCATGCAGTAAGAGTATATTTCCTGGGTAAGGACAATTCTCATGGGAACCTACAGGATTTACAGCAAGGTTTGTGAGGTTTGTTTGTTTACTGTGAAAATGAGCCATCTTACCCACATTGCTCCTTCTCAGCTATGTCTCCATGAATTTCTTTGCATGAAAGCTTATTTTCTCAGGCAATTTTAAATTTTCTTAATAGGCTAAGTTAAAATTTTGAACAATTAAAATTCACCTGTCATAATTTTAAAACTATTTTGAAATTCCTTTATCAGAATTGCGAATTTACCAATGCTAATTCCACCTTTACCATCAAAAACAGTTAACATGTTGTTTTCATGATATAGTATCCATGAAACTATTATTTTCCAGTGACTTTGTTAGGCATATATATGAACATGATGCTGAGCAAAATGAACTCTAAGATATGGAAAGAGATATTTATTTGCAGTTGTTGTTTTTAATGTACTATGTGATTTCTATTTTCCTTGGGTTTTCCCCTATGGTTTATCTCCTACTGTGTTTCATTTTGGTACCCTGTGTATTGTGTATACATTTACCTTAATTAGGGAAGGGAAGAGGAACAACAAATGGCGAGACAAAGGACAAAAGGCAAACCAATGCAATAGCAATACTCAGAAGACAATATGTTGGAAATGTACATTACAACTTGTGAGGGGTTTTGGGGTGAAGGAAAACGGTGAGAAAAATGAGAGAGAGGATAATAAGTTTGAAAAGTTATGTATTCACTGCCTTACAATTGCTAACGCAGTGCACATCACTTTCACATTAAAATTAAATTTAAAATATAAGCTGCATGAAATAAAATTTCACTGTATTGGTATAGTAAATATTGTTCTTTATGCAGTAACTTTAAAAAAATCAGTACTATTTGGCATCTAATTTGAATGAATTACCCCTTCTTTATGGGAGGGCCATCAACTTGAATGTTATCCAACTAGACAATTTTTTCACAATATACTTGCCAATATTTTCAAAAAAGAATTAACTAGTACTTTCTCATACCAAAACCGAAAACCGTTTAATTCTATGGAAACCCAAAACTTTTAAAAGTAAATAAGTTGTTAAGAGGACAGAATATGTATGTTCTACAAAATTCCTATGACTAATAACTACTCACTTTCAAATTCTGAACATTCCATACCTGAGAGATTCAAAATAGTACCTGTTTCCATGTTATGTAATTCTGCAATAGATGCATTTTCCAATGGGGTGTTACAGATTGAGAAGTGAACAGAAAAATAGCCACATTCTGGTATAGGATAAAACTGTAAAGCATCGGTTATAATTAATTCTTCAAGAGTAAGCAATTGTTTATCAGATTGAGCTATTATTTCTATGACCATCAATCCCAAAATTTATGCCATAAAGTCACCCTAGACCAACAGTTTCCAACTTGTAGGGAATCAAGGATTACTTACTGGTGATCCACTTGCACTAGAAGCATGGTTCTGAACTATTGCTTGCTGATTCTGAACTATTGCGTTGATGATTATATTCTCCAAGAAGAAAAAGTGAAATTTAATTGGTAGCAAAGGACTACTAATACATTTTGACTTCTCATTAGGCATCTTCATTCATCAAAATCACCTGACGACAATAGACAGGACTATTTTTAGATGAAAACAAGTGTCTTTCAAAAAACAAGAATTTAGGTAGTCATACAAAGAACTTCTATTTTACTGCTGCATTATACATTTTTTTCTAAGGTTGGATACCAACATTAGAAAGCTACTAGAAAGCTCTTAAAGCCCATATGTTGAATAGTGAGTTTTCTTACAATATAACATGGTATTTCCCAAATCATTCACATAGAAGGCATTGTTTCCTATTTTTTCATTCCTAGAAGAAGCTGCACATGAAGACACCACTGGTCCTCATTTTCAGTCTGTGCATTTGAATATGAAGGAAAATCTTTCCTCTGCTCTCTATCAATTTTCTACTCTCCATTTAGAATAATTTAGAATAGTAAAAATGAAAAAAGAGAAAATAAATCATGGTCAAAAATCATAAGCAGTAAATACACCATATTTTTCTGAACAGTTCAACCAATGTGAACTATTAGGGAAATACATGGACATCTCATTCCCACTGGCACTCAAAGTCTCTGGTTAGGCAATTCTGATGAAGACAAGGAACAAGATGAAAAAGTGAGGAATGGTATCAATTGCAAGAAAAAAATGGAGTAGGATCCAAACAAATTTCTTCTTTGGGATGCCGAAATTAATCGGCTTACTATGGTGCAGGGACTACTTTCCAAAAAGGCCACCCAGATGAATACTAGGGATAAGGATGAGTATAACCCTCTTCATCTGGAAGCCTAGAGTGGACAATTAGACATTGTCCATGAGTTGGTAGCTCAAGGCAGATATTCATTCAATAACTGTGAATGGCTGGACACCCCTGCACAGTGCTTATATGTGGAATAATACCAGAATGGCTTCTGTCTTACTTCATCATGATGCAGATACCAATCCCCAAACTAAAGGCCTCTTGACCCCTTTGCATCTTGCTGCTGGGAGTAGAAATAGCAAAGATACTCTGTATCTCCTTCTATTGAACCATTATATCAAACCAGGTCTGAAGAACGACTTGGAAGAAACTGCATTTGATATTGCCAAAAGGATAAGTATGTTTCACTACCTATTTGAAGTTGTGGAAAGCTGTACAAATTGTTCTCCTAAGTTGTAATGGTTTGGTTAAGTTTCTTAAATTTCAAAAATGCCAGTCCATCCTTTGTGTCCCTACAAATTTTTTTTCACAATACAAAGCAACAGCAATATCTTACTTTAAAATATCATGGAATCCATGGTATTCTTCCACGTGAATTGCCTGACTTTGTTGGCAAAATGTATTCAAGAGTTGTTTGTGTACATCTATAATGACTTCTGCAGAGTTTGTGAATTTTTTTAAATCATAAATAATTTTAACTTATCTGTTGAAATGAATAGTATAGGAACTAAAGATGTTCCTGGTGCTTTTCTGAAAAAAGTATATCTATGTTGGCATAATGTCCATAATCTATTTCATTCCCTCCTGGATATAATACTTTGAATTATACATTGTTATACAATGTATAGGTTCATTAATAAATGTGTCCTTTCAGATTGCATTCCATATAGAAGAAGTTTAAGATTCCTTTTTTTCTTAGGTCCTTATATTATTTTTTTTCTATGGGATAAAATGACAATGTTATCTAATTTCAAGTTTTGTAAAGCTTATGCTATGTAAAGGTCTTTCTAAGGTGAAGATTTAATACACTGATGTCAAACTAACATTTATTTCTGTGAATTACATGTATTGTTACACTTGTATTTTTGTAATCAACTTTTTTTTTAGGGGGGGGGGGTCCGGTCGTTGTCCATAACTCTGGGCCTGGGCGCAGTCCCTCAACTCTTCAGCTCAAGGCTAGCGCTCTACCACTTGAGTCACAGAACCACTTCCTGTTTTTTTGTTTTTGCTTATGTGGTGCTGAAGAATCGAACCCAGGGCCTCATGCATGCAAGCAAGCCCTCTACCACTGAGCCACCTTCCCAGCCCCAACTTTTTAATAACTGTTTTTCATTTCTTGCATCAGAAGAATGAAAAATATGGAATACTTCACAAATTTTCATACCATCCTTGTGCAAGTGCCATGTTAATCTCTGTATTGTTGTAATTTGGGTAGACCTGCTGCTGAAGCATGGAGTATCCTCTTAATTTAAGTACTTAATGATGCAATCTTTATACAGGCATATATCCATGGTTGCCTATTTGTAACAAGGAACCCTTAATGTTCCTAAAAATGCTATTGATCTTATTTATCTAAAATTCTGTGTATAGTGGAAGAAACTTGTATCGTTTGGTCGATTGCTCCCATTTATAATTTTTTTTTATCAATGACTATTTTGTCATTTTCATTTTAAATTTGATCATACTTTTAAGCCTTTACAGCTAAATCCAAAGGTGATGGCTTTTCAGGTACTTATTTATCAACTCAGTTAGCTTTGTAGAGCTAATGGATTCAAAGTAAGCCTTGCTTAAGAGCTACTTCTAAACATCTGCAGCTTAAGATTTCCCAAATGAGGTCTTGCTGGGACAAATGTCTACGTGAACCTTTACCCTTCTTCCATATAGGAACAGACCAACCAGAATATCTTACCCTGACAGCATAGATTGTCTTACTGGAACAAAACTAATCTTAGTTACAAGGAATCATAGAGAGATGAACAGTTCAGACTGAATTGTTCAGAATGGAAGGTATTTTATTAAAATATAATTGCTTATTATACTTATCATTTCAAAAGTAGCTCAAGCCAAGAAGGTGAAAAAATTGTTCAAATGCATAATTACCTACTGTGCTGGCCTGTCTATCATCCAACCAGGCAGGAACTGACACTACTGACTTTGTATCACCAAATATTTCCATACCTCCTGGAGAAGTCCATACGTTTCTCCTCGATATTAAGCCTTAAATTGGTAATGTTTAATCACAGTGTTTCCTCTTGCCTCTAGGCTGTAAAGCAACAAATGGTAAAGCTTTAAGTCTAACTCTACCAAAAACGGAGGTAGAGATAATGGAATAACACTTTAAAACAGAGTTGGCTTTGATTCCCTCAGCACAACACAATAATGCAAAACAATTTTTATATTATATATACTTATATATTTTATACTTATATGTGCTGATTTTAAATTTCACACAGTGAACCTTAATAGAATTGATAATTAGACAAATATATTGACATTTATTCCCATAAATAGATTGGAATATAAATAATTAGGTTTAGAATATATACTAGAATATAAAAAGTATCAATGCAATATCTTCGTTATAAACTTGTGATACCTTCTATGTGTTGGTGGTCTTCTGAATTCACATTGCAAAATAACAGTATTGTTTTTGCTAATCTATAAGGGATTTTACTATGATGCTCTTTTTATTGTTTTAACTCGCTGGTCCCAAAATGTTTTTCTCCATATTTCTGAAGCATTCTTACTGATTATACCCAATTTTGCTGATATTATGTCTAAAAGCTATTATTCTTCTGCAGGACCCACGGGTCCTAGGATACTAGATCCCAGTTATCTGCATCATCATATAACAAGGGCAAGACTTCTCACATAGGCCCATGCCACATGCTAACAGAAAATAATTGAAGACTCATCTAAATTTCTCATTTCCTATAATATTTCAGGGCCCCAATTCCTTACAAGAATTAGTAGTAATCAATTGTAAAATGCAAAGCAACTTAAAATGAAAGGTGAAATCACAAAACCTGAGAGAAAGTACTGTAATTAAAACTTTCAATTTACAGATGACCAGCCCATATGAATGAACAAAATCAGAAATGAACAAGATTATTTTTAATACCCCTCTCCTACTGATTAATGAAAGATTTCAGTGCAGGAAAAACATAGTTTCTGGAATGATAGATCCATAATTGGTCTACCAAGGCAAGGAAACTTGATTTAGAGGTCAAATATAATTTAGAAAAAAACATTAACTGAGAAGATCCTTAGTGTAGAAGATCATTAAAGTGTAGAAAAAGTACCCCCCACCATTTGTGTTGTTCAGTAGGTGCCTTCCAGAAATGTGTTAAATAGATCAGCCTTCCATATTTCAAACCCAAATATTAGCTAATAGAGTAAATTTCATCAAATGAGAAGTTATATTTTTAAAAGTCACTAATAGTTGGCTTTTCATGTGTTGTTTTATGTTTTCCCTATCTATCTACCATAGTAAGAAATATGACTTTAAGTCTTGAAAATGGGTACTGATGAGAGATGTGACAAACATAAAATCTGTCTTCTATTTCTATCATATTCTTCTAAGTATTAAATTTGTTTTCTTCTTTTCCAAAACTTATAGGTAGTAGAAAAATTATCCCATGTAAAATAAAATAATCATACACAACTGTACAAAGCCATTTATAAAAACTGGTAGTTAGGAATAAATTCTAAGCCATATTAAAACTTTCTTGTTGACTAAAGATTAATCTTCCAAAAGAACGAGAATAAAATCATGTCTAAGAGCTTCACGTCTCCAGTCTTGCAAATTGTTATTGCAGATGAATGAATTATGGAAATATAAGCTGACATCAGTTCAAGTATATGTGGGATTGAAACTCCATGGAATGTATATAAAACTTTCAAAGTATTAACAGGCAGTTTAACAGAGTGACTATCAGGATATTGAAACCAGAGAGGAACAATAGTAAAGAAATAGAATGAATGAAAAATGGAACAAGGGGCAAGTACAGCTAGAATACTCAATGTACATATGTAATAAAGGAAGTGGTAAATCTGAACTACATCTTGGAGAAAGGGTTGGTTGAGAATGATAGAAGGAGAGACTCTGATCCAGAAGCATTAGACAATTAGATGGACATATTTAATTGTAACACACTTGAACAACCTTTTGAAATTCAGTTAAAAACACAACAACGAACAAAAACAAACAAAAATCACAACCAAACAGCGATCTGTAGAGAGTAAGAATATGACCTCTCAAAATTTTAAGCAGTTTATGAAGGGCAGTCTTTGGAAAAGCAAACAAGCTGTTCAAAGAGGGTAGTTTGGGGTAGGGGAGAATTTTGAACAGATTTAAAAAGATTGTCTAAGGTTATAAATCACCTATATCTACTGCATATATTTTCTTCTGCGAGTGCTCTTTGTCTGAACTGGTTACTCCAGTCCTGAGGCACACTTGATACCTTGTGAAGACAGAATGGAAGAAGCAAGATCAAGAAACTATAATTCCACTGGAGAAAAAACAGTCCTCTATGTCTTCTCTGAATCTCTTCACTACTCCATTTTCATACTTTTAATAACTTCAAGTGATTTTGAATTATATCTTTCCTTCTTTGTTCTTGCAAAGTAATTGTTCAAAATAATTCTTTAAATATTATTTGCCATTATTTTCTATCATGCTGCTTACTCGTCCAAGCGAGTCCATTAAACTTACCCTTTACATTTGGTTGCCATGAAAACCCAACAACGATGTTAATGAGGACCAATGTTAATGCAAAACTTTTGTCTCCAAAAAACCAGTCCAAGACCTATAATCACAAATATTTAGCTATAATTTTTTTCTTTTTTCTTTTCCTTGAAATCTTCTTGTATCTAAAGTGCCCACAAAAATAAATGCTCTACCACTTTTTGGTTCAATCATTTCTAACCTCAAAGATATATTTTGCTAACAAGATGCTTAGAGGAAACCTAAGAATATTCCACTTTCATCTTCTCTCTTAAGACTTTTATCTTCTCTCTTAAGACTCTCCTTAGATACCATATCAGGAAAAGTGAAGTTATTCTTTGCAAAATTATTTCAATAGATTATTTTCCTCTTGGTCTTGTATTTGCTCAACAAGATGTATAGAGAAGAATAGAGTTAAATCACCCATTCCTTGGATGACATTGTCTGTTACAAAGGACAATACTTCTATATCCTAATTCTATGTCCTCCTCTTAGCTCTTGCATGATTTCAAATTAAGCACAGCTTCTTGGCTTCAAGTCTAGTGAAGCTGAAGGACTATAAGGCGTCCCCCACTGCTACATCTTCATGGTTTCTCTTTGAAAACTCTTTTATTTGGAGTGGAATTTATTTTCATGTATTCATTCAATTTATTCTTCTTTATATTGAGCCAAATAGGCTCTGTAAAATCACTTTAGGTAGCAAAAACATTAAGACAATCTATAGCAAAAAGGTTTGGCCCCCTCCACTGCTGAAACCAATACGCTTAGCTAGGACTTCTAATAACATGTTTTCTTACCTTTTCAATTTGCTCAATCCTTTTCTGATCCCCAAACTTTTTTGCTTATGTAATAACAGAAGTTTTCACTACCTCATGTTAATAAGGATATTATATTTTTGAGCTACTTAGAAATGAGAAATCATTAGTTTGAAGTATCCAATCAGGTTTCTTTCTGTATTTCAGTGCTTCACGTGCAAAGACATCGTGGAAAGTATTAAAACAGAAAAGTGTAAACTCAACACGTTCTTTCATTGTGAAGGGCACTTTCTCCCTAAATATTTTGGACCAAATTATGTTTTTAAGAGAATTACTGTTCAGTAATTAAAGGTCAATTCACAAATTTGGTGTCTAATTTTTTAAAAAAAACTTTGAATTTAAATTTCACTACAAACTTGTTTCACACAGTAAAAGTATATTTCCTGAATAAGGACAATTCTCATGGGAACCTACAGGATTTACAGCAAGGTTTGTGAGGTTTGTTTGTTTACTGTGAAAATGAGCCATCTTCCCCACATTGTTCCCTCTTGGCTAAGTCTTCATGGACTTCTTTGCATGAAAGCCTATTTTCCCAGGAAATTTTAAATTTTCTTAATATGCTAAGTTAAAAAGTTTGAACAACCTTTCATAATTTTAAAACTCTTTTGAAATTCCTTTATCAGAATCGCGAATTTACCAATCCTAATTCCACCATTACCATCAAAAACTGCATAAAATAAAATTTCACTGTATTGGTATAATAAATATTGTTCTTTATGTAGTAACTTTTTTAAAAATCAGTACTATTTGGCATCTAATTTGAATGAATTACCCCTTCTTTATCAGAGGGCCATCAACTTGAATGTTATCCAACTAGACAATTTTTTCACAATATACTTGCCAATATTTTCAAAAAAGAATAAATGAGTACTTTCTCATACTAAAACCGAAAACCGTTTAATTCTATGGAAACCCATAACTTTTAAAAGTAAATAAGTTATGAAAACGACAGAATATGTGTGTTCATCACAATTCCTATGACTAATAACTACTCACTTCAAATTCTGAACGTTCCATACATGAGAGACTCAAAATAGTACCTGTTTGCATGTTATGTAATTCTGCAATAGATGCATTTTCCAATCGGGTGTTACAGATTAAGAAGTGAACAGAAAAATAGCCACATTCTAGCATAGGATAAAACTGTAAAGCATCAGTTATAATTAACTCTTCAAGAGTAAGCAATTGTTTATCAGATTAAGCAATTATTTCTATGACCATCAATCCCAAAATTTATGCCATAAAGTCACCCTAGACCAACAGTTTCCAACTTGTAGTGTTCACCTCAAAATTCTCTTAATTCATATCACAAATAGCTTATCGCTATTGGGAAAAATACTACACCTCTGCTAATGTGATGCCCTCCGTGTTCTGGAAAGAACACCACAATAAACTGGGTTGCATCATTTTTCCTCCACTGGTATTCTTGCACATATTTATATTTATACTTTTTTTTTTAACTATCATAGATATTCAGTACGCTAAGATCAGAAGATTACAGTTCAAAGCCCACCCAGGCAGGAAAGTTCCCTAGATTCTTATCTCCAATAAACTTCTCAGCAAAAGCCAGACACAAGTGGTACTGAGGTTGAAGTGGTAAGGCACAAGCCTTGAGCTTAACAGGCTCAGAGACAGTGTCCAGGTCCAGAGTTCAAGCCCTATGACAAAGCAATGAAACAAAACAAAAATAAAAACAAACCCCAAACCTAGCATTTTTCTCATTGTATACAGAGGCACGTAATTAAAGAAATTGCTTCCTGTGTTACACACAGGTAGAAGAAAGAAGATGTCACACAATTATTTTCTTCATACCATGTTATATTAATGCCTCAAAAATTGCTTTTTCTAAATTTTTAAATTAATATCATCAATTTTTTGTCAACTCGGTCTACATTATTCACATTATCATTTTCTACATGAACAGTTAGAATTATCTATTAACTGAGTTCTAATTATAACTCTCTTGAAACAAATACTAGGGAAATAGAATGCAAGAAACATTTGTAAATATGTCAATTAAACCCTCTACTTAAAAAGAATTTTGTAGTATCATATAGAATATGAAATTATAAACAAAACCAAAATATTTATTTGAAGTCTAAACTCTAATTTAGCAAGATCTATAAAGACCTACATTAGATGAACTTTGCTATTCCTCCAGGCTTAGGCTTTTGTAATCCTTCATCTTTCCTTGGAATCTAACAGAATGATGATTACTTACTTTTTCAAATTTTGGATGGGAATCATGAACCATTTTGCATCTAGGAATATTCTGTAATGAGGAGAATATTTAAAACACAACTGAGGATTATTTACCAGTTGCATTTAAATAGAAAACTTGGCTTCTCAAAACATAATGAAGAAATTAGTCCAAATTTCCAACTGTGTATTCCTTTCTTGTTTGGTTTATTTTATTAAGACAAAATTATACTACCTGGTCTATGGAAGGTATCAGTAGTAATTCCAGTCCCTAATCTCCTGTCAGTCTGAGTGCTAGAATTCAAGGCTTGTATCACATTGCCCAACCATAGTTTCTTAGTTTATTTATTTGTTTGTTTGTTTGTTTATTTATTTATTTTTGGGTCCGGTAATGGGGCCTGAACTCAGGGCCTGGGTGCTGTCCCTCAGCTCTTCAGCTCAAGGCTAGCGATCTACCACTTGAGCCACAGAGCCACTTCCGCCTTTTTTCTTTTTGCTTATGTGGTGCTGAGGAATCGAACCCAGGGATTCATGCATGCAACACATGCACTCTACCATTGAGCCACCTTCCCAGCCCCTTCTTGGTTTATTTAATGTAGATACTGACTAGCAATTCTGAACTTCTCCAGTGATATTATCCACTAGAATTCTCAGACTGTTCATGTACTATTTTCAAAGATGTTCTAACATTTGACACAGGGTATGAACATTTTTAAGTGCACCTGCGGGGTCTCTGATTCATTCCTCCATGGATCCAATCCTTTTAATATTGATTACTTGACTCTCTTACTATCTCTGGTCCCTACCTCTCTAATATGCACAAACATTTTGAAGAAAGTTCACTTGAGGATTTTCTAATTTTAAAAATTAGCACTTGATTCTAGTCTTACTCAGGACATATTTTCTATTGTTTTCTAACTTTTCTACATATTTTGAGAGTGGATTCATTTTTGTATATGTGTATGCACATATAAGTTCCTCTGTGTGTATGTATATGTTTATATGTGTGTATGCAAAAGCCTCAAGCTCTTATTTATCATTCTTGCTCATGACTGTTATTCCATCACCTGAGCCATTTTTCCAATCCAGAGTTTGGGTGGTTAATTATACATAGTGTCTCAAACACTCTTCTGCCCAGGCTGGATGCAAACTGAAACTCCCAGACTCCTTTACATTCTTAAGTTTCATTTATCCAGTAGAATCAACTTTTAAACTACAAACATTTTTGTGAGTGCAAAGTCTAAGCTGTAGCCCAGATTTTTAACTCAAGAATTCATATAAAGATAAATTAACATACACATTACATATGCTGAGTGTACACTGTTAGAAATGTGATCCTAAGCTGGGTGGTGTTGAGATCTGAGAATTGGGGTTCAAAGCCAGCCCAGGTAGGAAAGTCCCAGAAACTCTTTTCTCCAATTTACTGCAAGAAAACTGGAAGTGGCACTGTTGGCTCAAGTGGTAGAGCATTAGCCTTGAGCGGAATAGCAGAGGGACAGTGCGTAGGCCCAGAGTTCAAGTGACAAGACCACCACCAACAAAATATATATAAGTAAAGTAAAGAAAAAATGTGATCTTATCCACCAGTTCATGGCTAGTATAATCCCTGCTCTCTCAAGATGAACTCTTTTTTTCCAGACAAGTCCATGCTCTTATATCTGCCTTGCATTGGAAATAGAATTATTCTTCCATTCTACTTTCTACAAAGATGTGTCGTTAGCAAGCGTGATTTAGAAAGGCAGTGCCATCATACTTCATGTTCCACGTAGGAATAATGCTTTCTCTATATCACTCTCATAAATCTACATACTGGACTTGGCTTTATTGTTTCAACGTGGTCTTATTTGTAGAGTCTTCTATAGTGTATTGAAACCTTATACTTAAACACAGAATTTCTCTTTCTCTTATTATTGTTATAGTTAACATGAGTTAACAAATTCATGTAAACTTGGGAAATAATGCGCAGCATATACACTCAGAAAAAATGATCTGAGAACCATCTTCCCCTTTAAAATTCACCTTAATTTACAGAGAATTTACAAAGTTTGAACTCAATATACTCATGGATAATGTATTTATAAGAAATAGAAATTTCATATTTTCTCTATACTAAGTTGTCTCTGAAACACGTGTTACCTCAGGTCCAAAGGTCTCCTTGGGTTATTTCGGTGAAGCCAGAAAACATTCATTATACCTCGAGCAGCACCATAGATTGTTTCTGGAAATAACTGTTACTGGATGTGGCAACTGATCCCAGGAGAAGAATGGAACATAGAGGAATGACAAAGTTCAAGTTAACTTGTGCTTTCCTTTTTACTGTAAAAGAAGAAAATACGAAGGCTTGAAAGAAACTCTGTCCCTGACTTTTTTTAGTGTGTTTTTACTCATATATAATTTTTCTGTAAACTTCTAAGTTGAGAATATTACAAAAAGATATAATGTGCCATTTGATGGCCAGCATAGAACAAAAGGAAATAACGTTGTTTTAAATATTTTCTACTGCAGGGACTGTGAAGGTGGCTCAGTGATAGAGCATTTGCCTTGTATGCTTGAGGCCCTGGGTTCGATTCCTCAGCACCCCATAAGAAAAAATAAGCCATAAGTGGTGCTGTGGCTCAAGTGGTAGAGTGCTAGCCTTGAGTTGAAAAGCTGAGGTAAAGTGCCCAGGCCCAGAGTTCAGGCCCATGACTGGACCCCCCCAAAAAAATCTACTGCAAAGAAACAAAGACATGGAGGTTTTAAAGTGTTTTATGAATGGATATTTTACCCCTGAGATGATTCTTTTGTTGCAGGAGTCAGTTATCAATTCCTTTAGTTTGGTCCTGAGTTCTCCAGAGCAATAAAGTTTCCAAAAAAGCATCCAGTGCGTATGAAGAGCAAAAGGAGCCATTTCTCACACCAATACTCCTTTAAGGAGGGTTCCAATGAAATATCTGGTTTTTTGTTTCCTTTTTTGTTTAGCTGGTCTTGGTTCTGGGGCTTAAACCCAGAGGCTGGACCCTGTCCCTGAACAGTTTTCTTTCCAGCTCACCTATTCCCAAAGCTAGTACTCTACTGCTTGAACCAAAACTCCACTTCTGGCTTTTTCCCTGTGTAATTACAGATAAGACTTTGACAGACTCTCCTGCCTGGTTTGGCTTTAAACTAAGAAAGTAAGAAAGCCAAGTGACATCAACTGTATAGACTTCTCTTTTCAAACGAGAAATATTAGATGAAGTTTATTGTAAAGCTAATATTTGACAATTTTTACTTCCTTTTTTTATTGTGAGCATACCTTACAGAGGAGTTACAATTACATGGGCAAGATAACGAGTGCATTTCTTATCAATCATTGTTGCCTCCTCTTTGTTTCCCCTTCCCATCCCTTCCCATATACCCCCTCCCCCCAGCCGACCCTCCGACCCCCACCAAAGTTGTAAAGTTCGTTTTTCGACATGACGACTTGTACATCTCATTGTTGCAATGGGTCCACCTGTATCCCTAGTTAAACGATTTTTTTTAGAGAATATGTCCAGCATTGAATCCATAACATAACTCAACAAAAGTATGTGCACTGCATCTTTTTGGATTTTTTTTTTGCTTGGGAAGATTATTGATCTTGTCGTTCCTTTTGGGGAAACTTAAAGTCATATTTTACCTTTTTATAGGTTGTGGGGCATGTACTCTGATCCTGGGTGCTCAGCTACAGCACCACCTCTGGGTTTCTGGTGGTTAATTGAAGGTTACGGTCTCATGGACTTTCCTGAACAGGCTGGCTTTGAACCACAATCCTCTGGTCACAACCTCCTGAGTATCTAGGATTACAAATGTAAACCACCAGCCCCTGGCTCATATTTGCATTTATGTGCACTGAATGACACTGTGTAGACAAAGAATGGAAATTTTAACCAAATGATGACATTAAAATTGAAGTCCTCCTTTTCCATTTTCCTACATTAATGACTCATGAGCTATGGGACCCTTACATTAGCATTCTCTGCCATCTGTATAGGTGTATTTAGTATCAGGAAATGTTCATAGAGGAATATAGAAAGAATGAGATTTTTAGAAAGTAAAGGAGATAAGGTATGAAAGAATAGCATAGGAGATACATTTATCACACAGAGATGAAGAGCTAGCCTAAGAGATTTGGAATGCTAAAGGCAATGAGGTAAAGCCTACTTGAGAACTAGTTCTACAATAACCAAAAATGGTTGTCAAGACCAGTTTCTGGTATACCTTAATTACTATCATTTATTCCTTCTATCTGGAGTTATTCATTATTTTCTGTCACAAAAATTAATTAGCCTTTGCCTTTTTGGTGCCATAATGGACCAAAAAAATTTCAAAATCACACTTAGCCTACCCTTCTCTTTGTGATTATCAGTGATGACACAAATCCTGGAATCGTTGAATTTCCAGAATTAAACTTTACCTGGCATCTAAGCACATTCTTACTATTAATTACTGTGACTTAATGAACAAAACTTTTTCAACACAGTATCCTCATATAAGTAAAGTAAATGAATTAGGGACTATTGTCAGGTGTCAGTATGAAAGGAGCAATTATATATTCCAAGTATGGGTTCTTTATTTTGCATTTACTAACTAAATGGTTTATTTGTTTTGTTTTGTTTAGTTTTTGTTCTTTTTGCCAGTCAAGGGGCTAAAACTCAGGGGTAGGGAATTTTCCTGAGCTTTTTTTTTTTCTTGCTCAATGCTAGCTCTCTATCACTTGAGGCACAGCACCACTTCCAGTTTTTCTTTTATGTGTTACTAAGGAATTGAACCCAGGCTTTTATGGATGCTAGGCAATCACCGTACCTTGAAGCCACATTCCCAGAGCCCTAAATAACTTTCTTAAGATGGCATTACTTTTTCGTTCCATAACGACGTATCATAATTTTGGCCAGGTGCTAGAAAATGATGTAGAAATCAATACAATAAGTCTAGTAAGGCTGGAGGGACAATGAATAACTGTCACTGTCTAGCCAGAGGGGCTTATCCCATGGAGCTGTTTCAATAAGCTGAGCGAGACAGCTCCTGACCCACAGCCAACCACCAGAATGAGAGGGCCACCTTGGGTTCCAGCCACATGGGGACCAGTACTTTTGAAAGAGAGAGATAACAAAAGTCAGAATTACAATTAAGTCTGGTGCTAATGGCTCAGAATTCTAATCCTAACTACACAGGATGCTGAGATATGAGGATCATGGTTCATAACCAGCCCAGGCAGAAACGTCTGTGAGACCCTTATTTCCAAAGAACCACCAGAAAATCAGAAGTAGTGCTTTGGGCTCAAGTAGTAGAGCACTGACTAACCTTTTGCTGAGGCTTTCGGGAACAGTGCCCATGCCTAGAGTTCCAGCCCCACAACTGACAAGAAGTGAACTTCCTAACACAAGAAGTGGACTGAATAGTATCCATTGTCCTAGGGAGCATGGTATCGAAGTCAGGCAGAGCTTCCTGTGAAGTTGAAGTCATAAGTAGATCAACTGGCTTCTCTGTGCCTTAGTTTCACCAGCTGCAAAACTCAACATAGTGAAGGATCCTCTTCCTCATGGGGATAGGGTAATGATGAGAGAGAGCCATGTTTTGTTTCATAATCCCACATCTGTTGCACAATTAATAACAGGCCCCAGCTGAGCCCTTTCCAGCTATCTTCCTGTCATTTGCTCACAGAATTGTGGAGAACCTTATCTGAAGGCTGCTCCCTCTGTGCCTAGCCATGCTCCAGATATCCCTCTGTATAAATCCCTTGTTTCCTCACAACTGTCCTGAGAGGATAATGAGGTCTGATGGTTGCGACCCTACCCAGAGCTTCACCTGTGGTCAAGAATCATCTGCTATGATTTTTCTGCCTGCTCAAACTGACTTAAGAAACCATTCAAGCCACAGGAAAATCAAAAACCACAAACAGACCAGAGACTGAAACAAGATACAGCTTAAAGACACAAGGCAAATGCAGTATATTTCCATCCCCACCCAAAATATCAAAGAAATCTTTTTTTGTACCTTAATAAAAAATGTTTTTCTAAAAGTTTTTTTTAATTTTTAATTTTTTACTTTAATTTTATTTGTTTTTTATTAACTTTTTTTTCTTCATCTCGGAATTTTCATTTTAGGGGTATATGTGAGTGTACTTTTTTTCTCTTTTCTTCTTAAACATTTTTTTGTTTAGCTCTACTGACCATTTGCCCTTTGTTTCTTTCCTTCTTACTCTTTTCACTTTTTCTTCTTTTTCATCTCCTTTGCCTGACTTAATTGCTATTCTGCTCATCCTCAGATATGCCAATAGTTGATTATTAGACCTTAGCCCCATTGTGTACACACTTAATCCAGAAATTTATTACTCAATTTAAAACCTCTTAGCCTTAAATTCCTTAACAGCAGTACTACCCTTTTTACCTGTATAATATTTTAAGCATTTTTATTTTTTAGTTTTTTACATCTTCTTTCTATCCATCCCATTCTCTTATTCTATCCACGTTCTTCTCTGAATATTACGTTTTCATTTTGCATAATTTTTAAGTGTTGAACGTCTTAATTTTTATTTTTTGTTTTTCTATTTTTTCTTGTCTTTTTTACTTTCTCTTTCTTCTTATTTCTCTCTCTCTACTATCATTCTATCCAACCTATTTCCTCTTTGAGATTAGGATTGAGATAAGTTAACTATCCCACTGCCTTTCTATATCCTTATATGCCTATTATTACCCATATCTCTCCCTAAACTTAATAATTTCTGTTTGCCAAATTCTTCTTTGAGGTTTGTAGCCCATTAATACATAGATGGTTGATGTTGAATAGGTATATCTGTAGAACTAGATTGTATCTGCAGATTTTTGACTGTGCAACTACAGACTTTGGTTGATGCTTGCCTTAAAATAGTGTGCTAGCACAAAACTGGCATTACTTTCATCCCAAATGGGCAGAGCAACCTGGAAAAACACAAGAAAAATGACAAGTCCGGGTATCTCAACTCCCACTCATGATAATGAGGGGTCAGAAAAGATAATCAATAATCCAGAGGAGAGTTCTCAAAGAGCTCTACAAACACTACTGGTAAATATAGTAAATGAAAAGATTGAAAACCTACAAAGGACTCTAAATTAGCATGATAGGGAGAGAGAGGAGGCAAAACAAAGATTAATACAAGAATATCATGAGTGTGAGGAAGCTACACAAAGATTGATACAGGAATTTGGTGAGCAGATTGAGAGCACTCAAAGAGAAATAAAGGAATGTCATGAGCAGGCTGAGATCAGTCAAAGAGAACTACAGGAACTGCGTGAACGTGAAGAAGCTAATCAAAAAGAAATACAGGAATTGAGAGAGTGGGATGAGAATGCAGAAAGATCACTAAAGGCATTCATGGAATCCATAAACAGAAAACTGAAAGAAGTCAGAGAGACCACAAAGGGAATGCTGAATGGAATCCCAACAGAAGGAATGGGAATAACCAATCAAATAAGTGATTTGAGAATAAACACTGAAAACCAAATTAAGGAAGAAAAGAAGTTCATACAAGTTCTAAAACAATGCTGCAACAAAGAATTTGAAGCCATCAAAGCAGACCAACTAGAAGAAAAAGGAATTTAAAACAAAGTATAAAGTCTCTATTGTAGGTTAGACCATGCAGAAGATCAAATCTCGGGGATTGAAGACAGCCTAGATATTATAGAGAAAGAACATACAACTATTTAAGAAAAATCCAAGAAATATGAGAAATCTATCCAACATTTGGAAGACACCATCAGAAGGCCTATTCTGAGGCTAATGGGTGTAGAGGAGAAGCTAGAGACAGAAGTTAATGGAATAGGAAATTTGTGTAACAGGACCCTAGCAGAGAACTTCCCAAACACCCAAAAAGATAGTCCTATTCAGATAAAAGAATCTAGTAGAACTCCAAATAGACCAGACCAGAATAGAACATCCCACCGTCAAATTATAAACCACACAGGATCAATTCAGACCAAAGAAAAGATCCTTAAAGATGACAAGGAGAAAAGATCAATCATCTATACAGGGAAATCAATTGGAATCACCTCAGATATCTCAGCGGAAACAATCATAGCAAGAAGAGCCTAGAATGATGGATTCCATGCCCTAAAAACAAACAACTATCAAACAAGAATTTTGTACCCAGATAAACTCTCCTTCTTGACTGGAGGTCAAATAAAAACCTTCCATAGCAAAGAAAAATTGATACAATATATCTCCACAAAACCAGCCCTACAAAACTTTCTTAAAGATGTCCTACACATAGAAAACCAACAAGATCACAATAAAGGCCAAGAAATCGCACCCAAACTGAGAATCCAAGAACCATAAGAAGAACCCAGTTGACTCAGCACCCAAGAAGGTGGATAAAATGGCAGGTACTCCCAAATACCTCTCAATCCTAACTCTCAACATTAACGGACTTAACTCTCTAATTAAGCAGCGTAGACTATCTAGTTGGATTAAAAGCAAGATCCTTCTATCTGCTACCATAAGGAGTCACATCTTGCCCATAAAAACAAACACATTTTGAATATGAAAGGCTGCAACCAAATCTACCAAGCAAATGGCCCCCATAAAGAGGCAAGAGTTGCAATCCTAATATCAGATAAAAGAGACTTCAAATTGAAATTCGTGAGAAGAGATAAAGAAGGTCACTACATACTAATTAAGGGATCTATCCTTCAAGAGGATATTACAATTCTAAATATATATTCGCCAAGCAATGGAGCACCCAAATTTATCCAAGAAACACTACTTTCCCTCAAATCCGACAGAGACCCAAAGACATTAATTGTTCGGGTATTTAACACACCAGTTTTCCCACTAGATACATCAACTCAGCAAAAACTCAACAGAGAAACCGCAGATCTAAACAACTGCATAGATCAACTAGATTTCACAGACAACTACCGAATATTTCACACAGCAGCATCAGAATACACGTTTTTCTCAGCAGCACATAGAACATTTTCCAAAATAGAACACATTTTAGTACACAAAGCAAACTTGTCCAAATTCATAAATATTGAAGTTATACCTTACATTCTCTCAGACCACAAGGAAATAAAATTAAAACTTAACACCAAAAGACACCAAAGAAAATCCTATAACACATGGAGGCTGAAAAACACACTGCAGAATCACAAGTGGGTCATGGAGGAGATTAGAAAGGAAATTCAAATGTTCATGACCACACAAATTACCAGCTCCTCTGGGACACAGGAAAAGCAGTACTCAGGGGCAAGTTTATAGCTCTGAGTTCCTACATCAACAAATTCGAGAGATCTGAAACCCACCATTTGATGAGACATCTGAGCCTCCTTGAAAAAGCAGCAAGATAATCCCCCATCTACTAGACGGTAAGAAATAATTAAAATTAAATCAGCATTAAATGAATTAGAATGCAAAAAAACCATCGAAAGGATCAACAAAACAAAGATTTGTTACTTCAAAAAATTAACAAAATTGACAGACTCTTAGCAAATCTTATCAGAAAAAGAATATAACAAACCCAAATAAATAAACTCAGAATCAACCAAGATTCAGAATATTATAAGGAAATATTTCTCAAAACTTTATGCTAATAAGTTTGAGAACTTAGCAGAAATCAACCTTTTCCTAGCAAATATTGACATGCTGAAACTAAACAAGGATTAGTTAAACCATTTAACAGGCCCATATCAAGCATTGAAATAGAAACCACAATAACAGACCTCCCATCTAATAAAGACCAGGACCAGATAGCTTTAGAGCAGAATTCTATAAGGCCTTCAAAACACAGCTCACACCAATACTCCTCCAAATCTTCAATGAAATTGAAAGAAAAATTTACTACCAAACACATTCTATGAAGCCATCATAAGTCCCATCCCCAAACCAGGCAGGGACTCATCACAGAAAAAGAACTATTTACCCATTTCTTTGATGAACATTGATGCAAAACTTCTCAACAAAATTTTGGCCAATCGATTTCAACAATTCATACAAAAAATCATACACCACGATCAAACAGGATTCATTTCAGTGAGGAAAAGCTGGCTCAATATACAAAAATCAATTAATATAATTCATCACATCAACAGGAGCAAGGGTAAGAACCACATAGTTATCTCAATAGATGCAGAAAAAGCATTTGACAAGATCCAACTCCCCTTTATGATGAAGGTTCTGGAAAAACTAGGAATCCATAGAACTTTCCTCAATATAATAAAGACTATATATGACAAACCTACAGCCATCATTAAACTTAATGGTGAAAAACTAAAGCCATTTCCTCTTAATTCAGGAAAGAGACAAGAATGTCCACTCTCTCCACTTCTCTTCAATCTAGTATTAGCATGCCTAGCTACTGGAATAAGACAAGATGCAAATGTAAAGGAGATCCAAATATGAAAAGAAGAAGCAAAACTCTCCCTCTTGTCATGATCTTGTATTTAAAGAATCCCATAGACTCCATTCCCAAATTACTCAAGCTGATTCAAAACTTTGGCAAAGTAGCAATGTATAAAATTAACCCTCAAAAAACAATGGCTTTTCTGTATACCAACAATGAGAAAAGTGTGGCTGAAATTAGGAAAGCATCTCCATTTGTAATAACCCACAAAAAATAAAATACCTAGGAATTAACTTAATCAAAGTAGTGAAGGACCTCTATGATCAAAATTTTAAAAACCTGAAAAAGGAAATCAAAAACGATCTTAGAAAGTGGCAAAAACTCCCATGCTCCTGGATTGGAAAGATCAACATCATGAAAATGGAAATACTTCCCAAGGCTATCTACAAATTCAATGAAATACCTATGAATATTCCAATCTCATGCTTCAAGGAAATAGAAGAGGGAATCCAATAATTCATAGGGAACAATAAAAGACCCCGAATAGCAAAAATGATCCTCAACAGAAAGAACAGTCCTGGATGAATATTAATACCAAATTTCAAACTCCAATACAAAGCAGTAATAATCAAAAGAGCTTGGTACTGGCACAAGAACAGACCTCAGGACCAATGGAATAGAATTGAAAACCCAGAAATGAACCTACAGACCTATAGCCATCTAATATTCGATAAGGGATCTAACAAAATAGAATGGAAGAAAGAAAGCTTCTTCAGGAAATGGTGCTGGCAAAATTGGTTAACTACTTGTAGAAAACTAAAACTAGACCCTTATATATCACCCTGCACCAGAATCAACTCCAAATGGATGAAAGACCTCGATGTCAAAGCAGACACTCTGAAAACATTACAGGATGGAATACGAAAAATCCCAGGTCTACTTGGCAAAGGCTGAAATTTTCTTAATAGAGACCCAGAAAAACAACAAATCAAAGAAAGGTTGGACAATTAGGATTTCATGAAATTGGAGAGCTTCTGCATGGCAAAGGCATAGCTAGCAAGATCAATAGAACGACCACGGACTTGGAGAAAATCTTCATGAGCCATACAACTGACAAAGGTCTCATATCTAAAATAAATCCCCCCACAACAAATCTTAAAAGAAACAACTGCCCAATAAATAAGTGGGCTAAAACCTTAAAGAGAAACTTCTCTGAAGAGAAAAGAAGGATGGCCAATAGACACATGAACAAATGCTCAACCTCTCTAGCCATAAAAGAAATGCTAATCAAACAACTTTGAGATACCACCTCACCCCAGTTAGAATGGCTATAATCAAGAACTCTGATAACAACAGGTTCTGGAGTGGATTTGGACAGAAGGGAACTTTATTGCAGTGTTGGTGGGAGTGTAAATTTGTTCAACCACTTTCAAAAGCAGTATGGAGGTTCCTCAAGATTCCACATAGAGCTCCCCTATGACCGAGGCAATCCCACTTTTGGGCATTTACCCAAATGTTCACAAACAAGACCACATTAAAGCTACCAGGACAACTATGTTTATTGCAGCATTATTTACCATAGCTAAGATATGGAACCAACCCAGATGCCCCTGGGTAGATGAATGGATCAAGAAAATGTAGTATATATACACAATGGAATTCAATGCCTCTATCATAAAGAATGACAGTGCTCCATTTGTTAGGAAATGGAAAGACTTGGAAAAAATTATATTAAGTGAAATAAGCCAGGCCCAAAGAATCATAGGTCCCATGGTTTTCCTTATTTGCAATAACTAGTATATGTCTGAGTCAAGCAAAACAGGTCAGATAAGTTGATGTTAGGGAAATGAACATTTAGATATGTATTCAAATTTTTTTCTTTCATACGATTGTTTCCAGTATATTTATAAGATTATTTCTTTGTTGCTTTTTATGCCCCTCCCCCACAGTATAATCCCTGCTTTCACTGTATTTGACGTTGTTATAATTTATGGAGCATGGAAGGGAAAAAACAAATCGTTTAAATAGAGATTACAGGTGGACCCATTGCAACAATGAGACATAGAAGTCGTATGTCGAAAATGAACTTTACAACTTTGGTAGGGGGAGGTGGAGGGACAGGTATGGAGGCAGGGAGAGGATGGGATGGGAAGAGGAAACAAAGGAGGAAGCTACAATGCTTGATAAGAAATGTACTCATTATCTTGCCCATGTAATTTTAAACTCTCTGTACAGTATTTTCACAATTAAAAAAAAAAGAATCGGCTGCTGTGGACTAAAAGATTGGGATAATCCATCTAAATTGATGACTGCGCATGTTGCTACATGTCTGCCATCCCAACTACAGAGGACCAGGTCTGGTGGAGCATACATGTTACAGATAGGAGGACCTTGATCCAGCCCAGCCAGAGCATATATTGAGGCTCTGTTTCAGAAATGCCCAAGACAGAAAGGTGGCTCCTCAGAGCCAGGGAGTGGACACAAGTAGGGGGTCATGGTGCCCCCAGAGGGGTGTCTAACCCAGGGTAGGGGTAGTTTTGGGCCAGCCACTCACATGTACTGCTGTGAAATGTTGCTTGAGGCTGCTGCAGGTGGGGCGAGCAGCGATGGCAGTTGCATTGCAGACACATGGCCTCAGAGCCAGGGACCAGGTTGGGCTTTATGCAGCCCGGCAGGGTGCCATGGCCTGATGTCTGAAATCCCGAACCATGTGCAGGGAGGGCGCTGGGGCATGGGCAGCCATCTCATTTCGTTCTATATTCCAAAGTTGCCTTGAGTCTCTTCCTCACCACTCAGCCATCTCTACCTTCCTCAACTGCTGGTAGTGGTGTAAAATAACAGCGGGAATCCCGGTGCTACCTGGCAGCATGGACTGTGAGCGTGGCCACCATTCTTATATCTCACTGGTCAGAAAGTACCATGAAATAATGGTGGAGTGGCCAGAATCCTGTGATGCAAGCAGCATGGGCGGAGTCAAGAAGATAGCAGTCCTTTTCCTGGGTAACAATGTCCAATTCAGTTGGAGAGGGTGACCTGCTTTAGCCAGATGGCTGCACAGATTGTTGTGTATGTCTGTTTGTTCCCAGTCCCAGACGTTGAATTGAGGATATGGGCACAGTCTGTGAGCTGCTTTGGCTCAAGGCTGGCCTTGCACACTGGAGCCACAGGGATTCTGGCTTTGTTGGCCCTGAAGTTGGACTTTCCTGACTAGGGTGACTTGGACCATGATCCTCCCATCACAGCTTTGTAAGTATCAAGGAAGACTGCTGAGAGCCACTGGTGAGTGCCTAATCATTGGTCTTATTGATGTTCTTGGACAGAATGGTGAGTTCCCTATTCTCGAGTTTAAGTTGTGGGAGCTGTAGCCCATAGTTTGAATCCTGGTTCTGCCACTTCCAAATGGAAGGAGATCCTAAGAAACTTAATCCTGTCCATATGATTACCAATGGAATATAATGTATGTCATGATTGAAAGAGCAGTTCCTGAATGATTCTAGGTTAAAATTATATACAATTATGTTATAGGAAACTGATCGATGTGAGTTAATTCTTTATGAAGCATTTAAACAATCACATTCATAAAACGGAATCATAATGCAATACTTAAGAAATACTATTACAGGACTGGGATTGGAACCTATGGACTTGGTAACTCTGTTGCACTGTGTGGGAAGGGGAAACTGGCCTCCTTGAAGTCAAGAAATTCAAGTCTGTTCCTTAGGCCTGAAATAAATCCCCACCACTAGAAAACATCCTATTCATGTACAATTTACATATGATTTATATTTATATACATATGTTGACTCCATATTGCATTCAGTGCAGTTATTTTATTTTTTTGTTTTATTCATATTTTGACCATTTATTTTGACTATTATGGCACATAAAAATTGATTACATTGTTTACATAAGATATAGGTCTGCATATGTATTCCACTTCATACCTGACACCCAGGACTTTCACAGAAAAGGAAAACATGTGTCACCATCAACTTTTTATTCCATAATTCATTTTTGGGGAGTGCTGGCATCTGAACTCACGCCTACAAGCCTACAAGGCCCAATTCATGAATGGGTGAGGGTTAGTACACCATCCTGGGGCAAACTGAGCTGACAGGCTGTTCCCAGGACCTGAGATCAAGCCACAGGTGTTAGCAAAATAAGAACAGATTGACATGCAGATGGCAGTACGCTAATAAATATGTACTTTTATAGTTTTTAGAGATGTCTATATATTATTCAGTTATATAGACTACATTCCTTCCAATTACTAGGTATTAATCATGCGTCCATGTAATTAATGTTATTGTTTTCATCCTTACACTATTAAAGAAATCAATCAGTGTCCTGAAATTATTGTGTTCCTTTAAGTAATAATATTTTTTATGCTTCACAAATATTAAATAAAATCAATTAACCTCCTGAAATTATGCTGTCTAAATTTCTAGGAGCATCATTCATGATCAACTCATTGAACCTTGACATTGTTAACATTCCATTGTTCTTCCTATGGATGGGAACCATTTTCTTAGTATCTCCTGCCATTGATTGGTGTTAGGAGGGGGATTTGAAATCAGGGCCTATGTTGCCACGTGGGCCTATGGATTCCCAGATAGTCTGTCAGCCCTCAGCAACACAAAGTGAAGTACCTTTTGCAACAGTGTCATTCAGACCCATGAGGGTCACCGTGCAAAGGAAGAAAATATAAAAAGGCCACATTTTTTCTGTGCATTGTTTTCTCTGCAAGACCTGGGGGACTAGGATCCCAGAAGCAGCTGTAGGTCTAGTGGCTGCACCCCAGACTAGGGTGATCGAAGCTGAGGCACAGTTGCCACAAGCTGACATCAAGCCCGTACTGAGAAAAGTAAAATAAAAAATTTAGCTCCCTCCCTTGCAATTCATGATGTATATTCTTCCAGACTTTGGATTTGAACTCAGGATCTGGGTAAATCAGCAGCAATGTGGATGAAGGGGAAATCACTGTACTTGAAGATAAGAAAGTCAGGCCTGTTTACTAGTCCTGAATTCAAGCCCCAGCCCTGGAAACATACTATTTATATACATTGTAAAGATAGGATTTATACTTACTTATAGGTGTTCAGTCCATACATGTGTGTGGTTGTTCCTTGAATTTTTTGTTTTATTCATTTATTTACCATTGATTGTACTATGATGATACCCATTCCGTTTATTACATTAATGACATCCTGTCACAGAGCATCTAGATTTGTATAAATGTTCTCCATCTTGTCAGTGTTCTCAGGATCAAAAGGATATTCAAAGAAAAGGAAGACGATTTCACACTTGGCTTCTTACTCCACAACCCACTTGTTGGTAATGCTGGGATCTTAACTCAGGTCCTAGTAGGACCAATTGGCCAATAAGTCAAGGTGAACACACCAAATTGTGAGCAACTAAGGATGTAGGCCATTCACAGGATCTGACATTGATCCCCAGGGTCATCCAGTATAGTCATAAATTCATAATTTAAACATACAATCTATATTGATATACATGTGTAAACAGCATCTTGTATTTATTGAACTTCTCTTTATTTTGTCTCTATTTCATGGAGGTATTGTGTATTTCACTAAATATGGTGACAGGTATAACTTTGCTGACATGGATGACAACCTGTTCCTATGGTTATAGGGTTGCCTATGAATTCCTCTTCTTGGTTGAGATTCAGGTCTTTCACAGGAGAGGAAAACATTTGTAACAACTGGCTTCTGACCCAGAATTTGCACAGCACATAAAACAGGTGCAACGACTGGCTTCTCACATCAGGGTGAATTTTTGGCAGTGCTGGGTTTTGAATTCGGGGCCTAGGAGGCCCAACTGCCAAATCAGTCCATGTGATCACACCAGACTTTGAGCCACTAAGGAGATGGGCTCTTCCCAGGAACTGAGATCCAGCCACAGGGAGGCCAAAATAGTGCTCAATGCATCATTGAAACATGGGATATATATTCACATTCGTGTGTGGACTGCATCGTTCATTGAGTGTACTTATTGTGTTTATTTTGTATGCTATTCATGGATGTATTGTGTATTTTCTTATGTATATGATGACAGGTATAACTGGGCTGACATGGATAACAATTTATTCCCATAACCAGAGGGTGGTCCATGCATTCTCCATCCTAGCTGAGACCAAAGACTTGCACAAGAAAGGAAAACAGAAGCAACAATTTGCTTCTGACATCAAGATGAATCCTTTGGCAGGGCTGGGATCTGAACTCGGGGCCTAGCAGGCCCAATTGGTGAATGAGTCCACATGAGCACACCAGCCTGTGAGCGACGAAGGAGCTATGCATTCTCAGTACCTGAGTTTGAGCCCCCCTGGGGGAAGTGTGCAGAGCAAAATAGTCATCCATTCATAAGCTGAAGATAGAATGCAAATAAGTACATATTTCTATAGAGTAGGATTGATGGTGACCTGTGATGGAATTCCAATCTGTGAGTACCTATATTCGGATCTTTCCTGATGCATCCATTTCATGTCTGTGATGATTATTGTCATGCTTCACTAACTCTTCTCTACAAATAATCTATACCCAATGAGTCTTGCATATTATTTCCTACTCACATCACGCATGAACTACTCATTCAAGAATGAGATCAATCGCATGCCATGACTCTTCCTAGGTCTAGAAACAAGTATCTCAGGATCACCGGCCATTTCCTCCTCCTAGGCAGACTGAATTCAAGCCTTAGTCCTGGAAAACATACTCCTTATATACATTTTAACGATAGGATTTATATTTCCATTCAGATGTTCAGCCCATATTGTGTTTGGTGCATTTATTCATTTTATTTCTTGTTTTATTCATTTATTCACCATTTATTTTATTGAATTTGATGACACCTATACCATTTATTACATTGTTTACATCCTATCACATAGAATCTAGATTTTAGATGTGTTCTCAACCATGCCTGGCAGTGATGGAGAACTCAGTGTCTAGCAGGCCCAATTCATGAATGGGTGAATTTGAGCATGGGAGCCTCTAGCCAATGAAGCTCTCAAATGGTTCCCAGGCGCTGAGATCGACCCTCACTTTTGGCCAAAACAGCGATATATGGATAGGCAGACAGTGGTATACAAATAAATATATATTGTTAAAGAGAGCCAGAGCCGTCTATCTATGATTGAATGACACCTACTACGTTCCTACCAACTCTTAGGTATTTATTATACCACCATTGAAGGAATATTATTCTTTTCATGCTTAATGAACTATACGTTAAGATCAATCAGCATTCTAAGATAATTGCATCCAATTTTAGACTAGACGGTTGCATGAACAACTACTCATTCAATTGGTATTCCCATGCATAGGAATGAGTCTCTTGTGTTCTCCTGCCATTGGTGTCAGGACTGGGATTTGAACCCAGGGCTTATGTTGACAGATTGGCCTATGGCTTCACTGATAGCACACCAGCCATCAGCAATTGCAGGTCAGGTCCACTTTGTAGCCATGTCATTCAGATCCAGGATGGTCACCATTCTAAAAAAAAATCATAAAGTGCCAGCCCTCTGCAGCTCACCACTTTTTGTGTTTTCCAGCTTCTTTTTTCTTCCTGCAAGCCCTTTGGGCCTAGGATCTCAGGATCAGCTATGGGTCTGGAGACTGCAACCCAGCCTAGGGAGATCCAAGCTGAGGAAATGTTTCCAGGACCTGAGTTCAAGCACCATGGATGGACAAAAAAATAAAAATATTAATTATTTAACTATATATAAAATAAAGCTCCCTGGTTTGCAATTTCTGCCAGTTTTCTTTCGTAGCCTGGGATTTGAACTCAGGGTGTTGGCAAATTTGTAGCAATGTGAGGGAACAGTTGCCACTACTTGAGTTCAAACCCCGTGCCAACCAAAAATGAAAAACTAAGTCACTGACCTTGGCAGGGGGAGGTAGTTGTGGAGATAGGAGGGAAGGGATGGTAGGGGGAAAACAAAGGAGGAGTCAATAATGCTCAATAGGAAATGTACTCATTACCTTGCTCCTGTAACTGTAATCCCTCTGTAAAACACTTTTGCAATAAAAAAGTACAAAAAAAGAGAAACAATGTCGTTCTCAGAGAAGCAATTTAGAAGTAAGGAAGGATGTCTGAATAGCTGTACAAATTCCACACTGCTTTTTTTTAATGTTCAGTATGGAACTGAGTAAACATAAATGCTTCCATTAAAAAAAAAGAAGTCACTGTCTTGGAACTGGGGCCAGTATTTCTGCCATTGCTAGGATTTGAGATCACGGACCAGGTCACTCTTTTACACCATGGTTGAAGGCGAAGTTCACTGTCCTTGAGGAAAAGAAATTCAGGCTAGAGTTCCCAGGGCCTGAATGAAGGCTCTGCAATGCAAAAAATGTTTCTATCCATGTTTAATATATGATATACACTTATATATGTATGTTAATTTCATATTATGATTTTTATTATTGATTTTGTTTTTTATTTATCTTGTATTCATTTATTGATTGATTATTGTAATTAGTATTATTATACACATAATATTTATTACAATTAGCACATCTATAATAAAATTCTATACAATAATTTAGGATATTTACTCATTTTTATTAATATTTTATTAAGTGTTGAAACATAATACATAATTAAATGGAAGCATTTGTCACAGTATTCACATGTTTAGAGTCTCTCCCAAGTATGAGCTTTGTACAATCTTTGAATATCTTCCTATTGGGATTTCTTTAAATGATTTATAGTCAGAAATCTTTTCCTGGGGATAGGCAAGTGAGGGATAAAATTGTAAGAGTGGGACTAGAAATGTGGCTTAGTAGTAAAGAGCTCGCCTAGCATGCAGGAATGCCAGGGTTTAATCCTCAGTGCCACATACTCAGAAAAAACAGAAGCTGTGGAGTGGCCTAAGTGGCTAACCTTGAGGAAAAGGAGCTCAGAGACAGTACCCACGCCCTAAGATCAATCCCAAGACTGCCAAAAACAATAGACGAGATGTCAGTGGCTCACACATGGAACTCTAGCTTCTCAGGAGGCTGAGAGCTGAAGATCACAGTTCAAAGACAGCCTAATCAAGGAAAGCCTGTTAGACGCTTATCTCCAGTGAACCATGAAAAGACCCTATGTGGCACTGTGGCTCAAGTGGTAGAGTGTTCGCCTTGACCTGAGGGGCTAAGGGACAGTGCCCAGGCTTGAGTTCAAGACACATTATTGGGGAAAAAAGTGAAGGTTAATCCAGGTACTTTTCTTATTTGCTAATTATGAGATCATTCCTTGGAAAATGAACACTGATGTATACCAGAATTGGAGTCAGAGCTTAAGGTTCAAGTGTAACACATCCATATGCCCAGCCTCTCAGACTGTAGCATTGTAATCTTGTGTCCTACAGGGTTCTGAAAGGTCAATGTTGAAAGGCTTAATATGCTCCCCAAGCCCTTTGTGATAAGTAGTTGACTTGTATTGTCAAGGTCATTACAGTTCTGAACAGCAGAACACCAGTAGTTCAAGCCCATCATCCTAGCTCAGGAGGCTGAGGTCTGAGGATCACAGGGTGAAGCCAGCCAGGCAGAAAAGTCTATGACACTCTGACTTCCACATCTGAAATATCAGATATTCAAGAGCTTCCTGTGTTTCCTTTGGTGATGAGAAGTACTTGCAAACTAAATGTTCTTCGAGTTTGGAGCTATAGAAGCAAGAAATAAATATTATTGACCAATCTTGGGTTCAGATGAAGTTCTCAGGATCCAAGCCCTAGCCCTGTTAGCAGGAAGAACTCCAGTGTAACACTGATTTGAAGGACAGAAAACAGTTTCAAATGCCAGGCTAGGTGCAGAAACCAGGCCTACAGGATTAGGAGGCAGAATGTACACATTCAACAGGTAAGTGATCGGCAAAACCACTTCATTTATTCCAGGCACTGCCAGCAATGGGAAGAAACCTGAAACATTTGTTAGAGTTACACCAGGGTCAGGCTTTTGTCAGCCTCGTCAAACAATGACTAATTAACCTTCCTCCCATAGGTGAAGGGAGTTAACAATGGAGAGCCAATTTAGTCGGGGAGAAGGGAGGAACAGAGTAGAAAAACCCTGCTCTCTGGTCTTAGGGAGTGGGCTTTTGACTATCTGTCAGATGTGAAGGCCCTTCTTCTACCTCTGCCAGTCCTTTCTCCTTCCTTCATTCTCTACATGATTAATGCAAATCCCCAGACCCACTAGAGTCAGGGTTGTTTCTCTTCTTTCTCCAAGCACCGGAGTTAGAACCTGGCTCTGCCCAATTGTCTCTGGGGCCCTAGGCTACCTGAGAAGTGGGAAAGAGACAGTCTTCCTGCTCTGTGCTTGTGTAAAGGCGATGCTGGTGTCCTGGCACACTGCATAAGGCCTAATGACTGGGAAATGTTCCCTTCTTTCCTCCTGAAATCCAAGACCAGATTCATCTATCATCTTTCTTTCTTTTTTTCTTTCTTTCTTTCTTTCTTTCTTTCTTTCTTTCTTTCTTTCTTTCTTTCTTTCTTTCTTTCTTTCTTTCTTTCTTTCTTTCTTTCTTTCTTTCTTTCTCTCTTTCTCTCTTTCTCTCTTTCTCTCTTTCTCTCTTTCTCTCTTTCTCTCTTTCTCTCTTTCTCTCTTTCTCTCTTTCTTTCTTTCTTCCTTCCTTCCTTCCTTCCTTCCTTCCTTCCTTCCTTCCTCCTTCCTTCCTTCCTTCCTTTCAGGTGGTTCCCAGGTGCTGAGATTGAGCCTCAGGTTTGGCCAAAACAGTGATACATGGATAGGCAGACGGTGATATACAAATAAATATATATTGGTAAAAAGTGCCAGAGACGACTATGTATTATCGAATGACATGTACTACTTTCTTACCAACTCTTTGGTATTTATTATACTTCCATTGAAGGAATATTATTCTTTTCATGCTTAATAAACTATTAGTGAAGATCAATCAGCATCCTAGGATTCTTGCTTCCAATTTTAGACTAAACCAATGCAGGAACAACTCTTTAAATCAGTATTCCTATGCATAGGAACGAGTCTCTTGGGATCTCTGACACTGGTAGGTGTCAGGACAGGGATTTGAACCTGGGGCCTATGTTGACAGGTGGGCCAATGGCTTCCCTGATAGCCTACCAGCCTTCAGCAATGGCAGGTCAGGTGCACTTTGCAGCTGTGTCATTCAGAACCAGTAGGGTCACACTGCAAAGAAAAAAATTATACCCCCCAACCCTCTGCAGCTCACTACTTTTGGTGCTGTTCCACTTTTTTTTTATCTTCCTGCAAGCCCTCTTGGCTTGGGATCCCAGTATTAGCTGTAGGTCAAGAGGCTGCAGCCCAGCCTAGGCATATAAAAACTTAGGCAGTGTTGCCATGATCTGAGTTCAAGACCCATGGTTGGCAAAAAAAGAACAAACAAACAAATAAATAAATAAATTATTCATTTATTTACTTAACTAAATTTAAAAAAATGGAATTTCTGCTAGTTTTATTTCCTATCCTGGGATTTGAACTCAGGGTCTTGGTAAATCTATACCAATGTGAGGGAAAGTGCAGAGTCGCCACTACTTTAGTTCAAACCCCGTGCCAAGCCAAAATTAAAAAATTAAGTCACTGATCTTGGCAGGGGGAGTTAGTTGTGGAGATGGGAGGGAAGGGATGGTAGGGGGAAAACAAAGGAAGAGGCAACAATGCTCAATAGGAAATGTACTCCTTACTTTGCTCATATAACTGTAACCTCCTGTACATCATTTTTAGAATAAACATCATACAAAAAATAAACAATGTAGTGCTCAGAGAAGCACTTTGGGGGTAAGGGAAAGATGTCTGAATAGGTGTACAAAATTTTACACTGCTTTTTTTTTAATGTTCAGTATGGAACTGAATAAACATAACTGTTTTCATCAAAAAAAATTGTCACTGTCTTGGAAATGGGGCCAGTATGTCTGCCATTGCTGGGATTTGATCTCACATTCCAGGTAACTCTTTTGCACCATGGGTAAAGGCAAATTCAGGCTAGAGTTCGCAAGGCCTGCAGTAAGGCCCTGAAATGGAAAAATATTTATGATATATACTTACATAGGTATGTTTATGACATATTATGATTATTGTCACTGTTTTTTATTTCTTTTATTTTTATTTTATTCATTTATTCATTGTTTAATGTATTTAGTGTTATTACATACATAATATTTATTACATTTTGTACATCTACTATAAAAT
>NW_027203469.1:57500-75650 GCF_024711535.1 Dipodomys merriami
GCTTTTTTCTAGTGATGTGGTCCTGAGAAATCATGCTCAGGGTTTCATATATGCAAAGCACTCTACCCCTAAGGCCCATTCTCAGCCCTCTACTTCAGATTTGGTAGTTTTTTTCTGCTTTTTCTTGTTGTTGTTGTTGTCTGTTGTAGCATTTAAAGTCTGGACCTGAGTGCTGTCCCTGAGCTCTTCAGCTATAGTCTTGTGCTCTACCACTTTAGCCACAGCACCACTTCAGGTTTCCCTGAGGTTCATTGGAGTTCAGTGTCGCAAGGACTTTCCTGCCCAGACTAGCTTTGAATCATGATCTTCAGATCTCATCCTCCTGAGTAGCTAGGATTACAGGCATGAGCCACAAGCACCAAACTTCCACTTCAGGTTTCTTAGTGGTCAATTGGAGATAATAGTCTCATGGGACCTTTTGTGTCTGAGATAGTTTGGAACCGAGATCCTCACATCTCATCATCCTGAGATGGCAGGATGACAGACCTTAGCTCTAGACACCTAGGCTGTGGCACTCTGCTGCAAGGGGGTCCTTGTATCCACGAGGTGGAGGGCTATCCATGAGCCCAGAGGTAAAGGTCAGTGCCTAGGTCCCAAGTTCAAGGTTCATGACTGAGAAAACCAGAACAAAACAATTGTCGGCATGAGACAACTCACTAGACTTCAATAATACATAATTTTGTAAATGCCATGGGGACACATCTGAGCCACAATATTCTTTTTTAATCAAACTTCTTTTTTTCTTTATTATGAAAATACCCTACAGAGGGGTTACAATTACATCGGCAAAGTATTGAACACATTTTTTAGTAAACATTGTTGCCTCCTCCTTTGTTTCCCCTTCCTATCCCTTCCCCCTCACTCCCCCCCCAACCAAAGTTGTAAAGTTCGTTTTTAGATGTAATGAATTGTACATCTCATTGTGGCAATGTGTCCACATGTTTCCCTATTTACAATTTGCTTTTTCCCTTCCCCTCCACAAATAATACCAACATCAAATACAGTGAAAATAGGGGTTATACTGTGGGGGAGAGACCTACAAAGCAACAAATAAATCATCTTACAAATATGTTAGAAACAATCGCATGAAAGAAAAAATATTTGAATCCTTATGGTGTTGTTCATTTCGCCTAAGAGCAACATATATAACATTTTCTGCTTGTCTCAGGCATATACTAGTTATTGCAAAGAAGTAAAAGCATGGGACCTATGTTTCTTTGAGCCTGTCTTACTTCACTTAATATAATTTTTTCCAAGTCTTTCCATTTCCTAACAAATATGGCAATGTCATTTTTTTCTTTTGGAGGCATAGATTTCCATATTTTATATATATATATATATATATACATATATATATATATATATATATATATATATATATATATATATATGTCACATTTTTTGTCTGCAAAATCATCTCAGTTGTGGAGCTCTTACAAGGACCAGATGAATGAATGCACCCTGTGAAGGACACAGCACGTGAAACTCTTTGCATGACTCAGCACACAGCACCCAGTGCAGGATTCAGCACAGTGCACCCTGTAAAGGACTCAGCACACTGCACCCTGTAAAGGACTCAGCACAGATCACCTTATGAAGGGCTCAGCACATAGCTCTATTCCACAAATTGTCATTAGAATTAGGGTGGTTTCATCTGTATCACTCTTCTTTGAGGAACATTTCAAAAACCACAAAAGATCACATCTAATGGTTTAGAGGGGTGTATTTTTTAGGGGGGTTACCCATGGGGCTTGAACTCAAAGCATGTGGATACTGTTCTAATACCATTTGCTCAGGGCTAGAGCTCTGCCACTAGGAGCCACATTTTAAAGTGTCTCACAGACTTCCTGCCAGGGCTGGGTTTTAAAGCCCCTAAACAGCTAGGATGATGGGGTTAAGCCAGCCATCAGCGTCTGGTTCCCTGCAGCTGGGTTGCAGTGGTTTACATATGGCTAAGTCAGGTTAGGTGGCAGCTGTCAGCGCCAGACTCCTAGCTTGCTCTGTGATGATGTATTTGAAGTTCTGTCCTTATATCATTGCAGGTAGAATGTTCTACCTTGTTTTTGGCGGCAGTCCTGGGGCTTGAGTAAAGGCTTAGAAAATGTTCCTAAATATTGGTGCTCCAGGCTCACATTCAATTGATTGAAAAACAGCAGAACTTCTGGATTTTCTGTTTAAGTGGCACTGAGAAATCCAACCCAGGGCTTCTTGCTTGCTAGGCAAGCACTCACCCAACGAGCCCCAGGAGTGAATGAGGTATAAATAGATAGAGCTTCCTGTATATAAGTATTATATACACAAAAAGAGAGATGTCTGTATATTATTGAATTATAGATAATATTACTACCAAATATTAGGTTTTAAATTATGTCTCCATTTAATGATGTTCCCAGTTGAACAATTAATAAAGCATTAATTAATAATTACTCAATATCCTGTTATTATTTATCATATATGTACATACATCCATACATATAATTACATATTTTATAAATGAGACAAATTAAATTATGCAGCGTGTGTTACAACCAATTATTAGGTATTTAATTATGTCTCCATGTAATTTTTATTCTCTTAATGCTCAAAAAATATTAATTAAACTCAATGCAAGTCCTATAATTATTGCATCTAATTTTATGCCAGAATGATTCACTACTAATTCAATCTTTCTTCCACCTATGTCATTTCTTTCCTTTATGACATCCTATTTCATAGCATGTAGATTTGCATATAATTTATACATCCTACCTGTCACCGAGCACTTTCAAAGAAGAGGAAAACGTGTCACACTCGGCTTCTCACTCCATGATTACATTTTTGGCAGTGCTTGGATCTAAACTCAGGGCCTAGAAGGCTCAGTTCATGAATGGATGACTGCCAACACAGCAGCCTCTAGCCAATTCAGCTGCCAGGCAGTTCCCAGGCCCTGAGATCGAGCCCTGTATGTTGACTCCATATTGCACTTAGTGTAGTTATTCATTTTATTTTTGTTTTATTCATTTACTTACCATTTATTTTATTGACTGTTATTAAACATGAAACATTTACTACATTTATTACATAGGATATGGATTTGCCTATGTATGAAACTTCACACCTGACACCCAGGAATTTCACAGAAAAGGAAAACATGTGTCACCATAGGCTTCTTACTCCACCATTCAATTTTTGTGAGTGCTGGCATCTGAACTCATAGCCTACAAGGCCCAATTCATGAATGGGTGAATGTCAGCACACCAGCCTGGGGCATATAGAGCTTACAAGAAGTTGCCAGCACTTGAGATCAAGCCCCAGGGTTTGACAAAATAAGAACAGATTGACATGCAGATGGTAGTACACAAATAAATATAGATCTTTAAAGAGTGCCAGATATGTCTATACATTCTTCAGTTATATATACTATATTCCTAACAATTGTTGGGTATTTATTATGCCTCCATGTAATTAATATTTTCATTTTCATCCTTAATGAAATATTAATTAAATCAACTACTGTCCTGAAACTATTGCATCCATGTAATTAATAGTATTCTTTTAATGTGTCAAAATATATCCATTAAAATCCATTGGCCTACTAAACTCACTCTGTTTAATTTTATAGTAGTATCATTCAGGAACAACTAATTCAACCTTGACATTCATAACCTTCAATCAGTATTCCTATGTATAGGAACCAGATTATTAGGATCTCCCTGCATTGGTAGGGGTCAGAACCGGGCTTCGAACACAGGGCCTATGTGGCTGTGTTGGCCTATGGCTTCCTTGGTAGCCTGCCAGCCTACAGCAATGCCAGGTTAGTAACACTTTTCAGCCATGTCATTCAGACCCAGTATGGTTACCTTGCAAAGAAAACAAGTGTAAAACCTGCAGCCATTGGCAAGTTGCTGATTTTTTGTTGTTGTTTAGTTTTTTTTGTAAAAATAACGTACAGTCGGGTTAGAATTATATGGGCAAGATAATGAGTACATTTCTCATTAAACATTGTTGCCTCCTCTTATGTTTGCCTTTCCCATCCCTTTTCATATACTCCCTGCCCCCCCACCAATGTTGAAAAGTTCTTTTTTCGACATAATGACTTGTACATCTCATTGTTGCATTAGTTCCAGCTGTATCCCTATTTAAACGATTTGTTTTTTCCCTTCCCCTCCACAAATTATACCACCATCAAATACAGTGAAAGCACGGGTTATACCGTGGGGAAGGGACATACAAAGGAACATAGAAGTCATCTTATAAATATGTTAGAAACAATTGAATGAAATAAAAAAAAAAACTTTTGAAGAGTTACCTTGGGGTTCATTTCTCTAACATCAACTTATCTGACCTTTTCTGCTTGACTCAGACATATACTAGTTATTGCAAATAAGGGAAATCTTATCTGTGTCATTTTATTTATTTTTATTCTTGTCAGTCTTTGGGGCTCAGGAACCCAGGTTCGGCTGTGAGTCCAGTGGCTTCAACCCAGCCTGCAGTGATCAAAGCTGAGGCAGAGTTGCCATGATCTGAGTACAACCCCTGTGCTTGACAAAATAAAAATAAATAAATAAATAAATACATACATACATACATTAAAAATATTTAAAAAATTATGAGGCTCTGTGGTTTGGAATTGACGCCATTTTTTTCTGCCAGGCCTGGGATTTGAACTCAGGGTCTGAGAAATCTGAAGCATCGTGGGGGAAAGGGAAGCTCACCATGCTGGAAGAAAAGAAAGTCAGGCCTGTTCCCAGGGCCTGAATTCAAGTCCTAGCACTTGAAAAAATATATTTGTATATAATTTAAATACATGATTTATATTTACAGGTTTAGTGCATATTGTGGTTCATGTAGTTATTGATTTTATTTTGTGTTTTACTTATTTCTTATTTATTTTAGTCAGTATGATTACACATATAATATTTTTTACATCCTATTACATAAACATAGATTTCCCTATGTATTATCCATCATTCCTGAGACCCAGGACTTTCGCCAATAAGGGAAACAAGTAGGACAATTATATTCTTCCACCAGGATTAAGTTTTTGGCAGTTCTGTGATTTGAACTCTGGGCCTACAAGACCCACTTCATAAATGGATCATTGTTAGCACACCAGTCTGATGCAAGTGAAGTTGGCTGGCAAATTTGAGGACCTGAGATCAAGCCATAGGGGTGGTCAATATATAAACAGATAGATGTGTAGATTGCACTGTGTGTGTGTTTACATATGTATATGCATCTATAAATAAATGTATACCGAGACAGATAGGCATTTGTGTAGATTCTATTGAATAACTCTCTATATAATGTGATGTCTATATCTTATTTTTATATATTCTATTGCTACCAATTATTTGGTCTAAAATTATGCGTCCATTAATTAATCATGGAAGAAGACTTAATAAAGTATTAATTCAATTAATCAATGACCTATATTTATTGTGTACAATCTTATACTAGATTGACTAGCTAATTAGTAATTGAATTAGCACATGTCAAACCTTCTATTAGTCTTCCTATATATAGGAATAGATAAGAATGAGTTTCCTTGCATCTTCTGCCATGTGTAGGTGGCAATCCCAGGATCAAATTAAGGGCCTAGGTGTCTGGGTTGGGCTTAGGCTTCACTGACAGCCCCCAGCCTTCGGTCATGCAAGGTCATGTACAATTTTCAAGCTGAGTCATTGAGACCCAGGATGGTCACAGTGCAAAGGAAACAAAGGTAAAATGGTTGTGTAAAACTTCCTGGGTTTTCCTCTTCCATTTTTGTTGCTTTGATGGTTTTTTTCCAGTGCTAGGAGTTGAACTCGGGTGCTAGGATCCCTGGATCATCTGTGGTTGTAAATACTGCACCCCAGCCTAGGGTAATCATGGTTTAAGACACAATAAAGTGCTTCCTTCAGGAAAAGGATCTCAGGAACAATGTCTAGGCACACAGTTCAAGCCTCAGGATCTGCCACACAAAAAAGAGCCATAAGTCTGTTTGTCTGTGTATGTATGCATGTATTTCTATCGGTGAACATCCAGAGTCGCTATGAAGAAAGACACCCAGCTAGGAAATTTGCTTTGAATAGAATGATTTCATAGCACAGAGAGTGTGTTCAAGACAGTGTGTGTTCCTGGGATCCCTTCACTGTTTCCAGTGTAGCCTGAGGGTTTCTGCACACCTCAGGCTATTGGAACAGGCAGAAAAAAAAATCCTCACTCCTATACATCTGTGTAACAAACAATTGGAGCAATTAGTGAGGATGAGTGTGGGAAGGCTCTGAAGAGCAGGAGAAAAAGGCCTCTTTGTACCCCTAGCTCTCTCTCTCCCCAGTGCTCTGTTTTGACAGGAAGCCTTCATTTGTGCCATCTCCCATGGCAGGCCAAGTTATCTGCACTCATCTTGTCTTTGTTATACTATGTTCCAGTGTTGAATAAAACTACTACAATTAATTCCAGAGTCCTTCTGGCAGACAACTAGGGAGCTGAATCTAATAAGATTCCTAATTGGCAAAGGTGCCTCCCTAGGTTTCCGGGAGCTTGTTAAATCTAAGTACTTGTGCAAAATCACAATGCTTCCTTTCATCTAGGACTGGTGAAGCTCATCATGTATTTGCTCTCTCTGAGTTGGGCCCTGGGTATGTAGATTTCAGGTTAAACACAGGGCCAGGGTGCTGACCTTGGGCTCAGAGGAGAAGCTCTTTGCTTTACCATTTGGTGTCACTGCTTCATTTCTTGTATCTTTGTGTGTGTGTGTGTGTGTGTGTGTGTGTGTGTGTGTGTGTGTGCGAATGTGTGTGTGCATGCATGCATGTGCATACACCAGCCCTGGAGCTTTAATTCAGGACCTGAGCACTGTACCTTAGTTTCTCTTGTACAAGGACAGCACTCTACCACTTGAACCACACAGCCAATTCAGGGTTTTTTTCTAGGGATGTGGTACTGAGGATTCAAACCCAGGGTTTCATACAAGCACTCTACCCCTAAGACACATTCCCAGCACTCCACTTCAGGTTTCTTGATTTCTTTTCTTGTATTTAGAGGAGTTGAAGCCTGGGTCTGGGTGCTGTCTCTTGAGCTCTTCAGCTCAAATCTAGGACATTTGAGCTACAGCGCCCCTTCAGGCTTTCTGGTGTTTCTTTGGAGATAACCATCTCAAGGAATCTCCTGACGAGGCTGGCTTTGGACCCTGATTCTCAGCTCTCAGGCTCCTGAATAGCTAGGATGAGAGGTGTGAGTCACTGGTGCCCAGCTTCCACTTTAAGTTTCTAATTAGTGAATAGGAGATAATAGTCTCATGGGACCTTTTGTTTCTGGGATAGTTTTGAACCCAAATCCTCAGCTTCCTGAGCAGGCAGGATGATAGACCTCAGCTAAAAACACCTAAGCCGTGATACTTTGCTGCAAGTGGGTCTTTGGCTCCGCGTGGTAGAGTGCTAGCCATGAGCCCAAGAGGAAAGTCAGCACCTAGGCTCTGGGTTGAAGATTCATGATGGAGAAAACTAAACCAAACCAATTGTTGACAGGAGACAAGTCACTAGATTTCAGTACATATATAAATTTGGCCTTGCCTTGGGGACATATCTGAGCCTCAACTTTCTCATCTGCACAATCATCTTACTTGGGGAGCTCTAACAATGAAAGAATACACCCCATGAAGGACTCAGCACATAGCACCCTGTGAAGGACTGAGCACCAGCACCCCAGGAAGAGCTCATCACATAGCTCTATCCCACAAGCTGTCATTAGAATTCGGGTGCTTTCATCAGTATCAACATTCTTTCAGAAAAACGTCACAAATCAAAAAAGTTCACATCTAATGGTTTAGAGGGGTGGCTAATGGGAGGTAGGGTCCTCAGCCTTGGGGATTGCATGCACAGGTTGAGGGTACTCTCCTAAGACCTTTTCCTCAAGGCTCGAACTCTACGACTTTCAGCGTCAGGTCAGAGTCTCGCAGACTTCCTGCCAGGGCTGAGTATTAAACCACCACTTTCAGAACTCATCCCTGAGCAGCTAGCGGTGAGCTAGCAGCATCTGGTTCCATGGAGTTATTTTGCAGCTTATCACATGGATATATTTGCATATGGATTATACATCATACTAGGACACAGGACTTTTACAGAGAAGGAAAAAAATGTGTCAAAATTGGTTCTTACTGCACATATAAACTTTTGGCAATGCTGGGATTTGAACTCACAGCCCACAATGCATAATTTATGAATGGGTCAGTTGTAGAACAAAAGCCTTTGGCAAAATGAGCTTCCAGCCAGTTCTGAGGATATATATATATATATAATATAAATAAATAGATTGTTAGATATAGGCATAGATATAGATATAGAAAGATAGATATAGACAGATAGATAGATAGATTGATCAATATATAGATAGATAGATACATGTTTAGTTTGCTATATATATGTGAGAGACAATGTGAGGATATTAAATTATATAAATTATGAATTATTAGTTATTAAATTAGGTCTCCATTTAATGCAATATCATGGTTGAATACTTACTAAAGTATCAATGTAAAATAAGTCAGTATTCTAATTAGGAGAACCAAACCAGGGTGTTAGAATGGAAGACATAATCCAATAATTTTTGTGTGGCATTCTATAAGAGAATCATGAACTAACTGTCAATTAAATTGTAACTTTTATAAATTCCATTAAGCATTACCATGGATAGGAATGATTTTCTTTTCTTTTTTTATTGTTAATAAAATTTTTATTGTGAAGATACCATACAGAGGGGTTACACTTACCAGAGCAAGGTAATGAATACATTACTTACCAAGCATTGTTGCCTCCTCCTTTGTTTCCCCATACCATCCCTGCCCTCCCATCTTCTCTCCCTGCCCAACCTTTCCCCAGCCAAAGTTGTAAAGTTCATCTTTCAACATAACATCTTGTACATCTAATTATTTCAGTGGGTCAACCTCATCCCTAATTAAACAATTTGTTTTTTTCCTTCCCCTCCTCAAATTATACCAATATCACATACAGTGAAAACAGGGGTTATACTGTGGGGGAGAGACATACAAAGCAACAAAGTTATCATCTTATAAATAAGTTAGAAACAATAGCAAGAAAGAAAAACCACTTGAGTCATTATCTTGGAGTTCATTTTGCCTAACATCAACTTATCTGACCATTTCTGCTTGTCTCAGACATATACTAGTTATTGCAAATAAGGGTAACCATGGGACCTATGTTTCTTTGGGCCTGGCTTACTTCACTTCATATAATAGTTTCCATTTCCTAAAAAAAAGGGGGATATGTCATTCTTTTTGGTGTAGGCATAGAATTATATTGTGTATATGTACCACATTTTTTTGATCCATTCATCTACTGAGGGGCATCTAGGTTGGTTCCATATTCATAGTTGTGCTGATAGCTTTAGTATGGTCTTATTTTGGATCATTTGTATAAGTGCACAAAAGTGGGATTGCTAGGTCATATTGGAGCTCTATGTGGAGTGTTTAGAGGAACCTCCATACTACTTTAAAAGTGGTTGAACAAGTATACGCTCCCACTAACAATGCAGTAGGTACCCTTCTGTCCACATCCCCTACAGTATCTGTTGTTATTAGAGTTCTTGATTATAGCCATTCTAACTGGGGCGAGGTGGTATCTCAATGTTGTTTCGATTTGCATTTCTTTTATGGCTAGGGAAGTTGAGCATTTCTTTATATGTCTATTGGCCATCCTTCATTCCACTTCAGAGAAGTTCCTCTATAAGTCTTTATCCCACTTATTTATTGGGCAGTTATTTCTTTGAGGATTTGTTGTTGGGGGATTTAATTTTTTGAGTTCCAGGTATACTTTAGATGAGACTCTTGTCAATTGTATGGCTAGTAAAGGTCTTCTCCCAATCCGTGGTCTTTCTATTGGTCCTTTTTTATTTTTTGTTTTTGTGAACACACTGTACAGAGGTGTTAAATTACATGGGCAGGTTAATGCGTACATTTCTTATCAAGCATTGCAGCCTACTCCTTTGTTTACCCTTCATATCCCTTCCTTTCCTTTTATTATATCATATCACATAAGGTATATTTTATACATCAAACTGAGGTCAAGGACTTTCGCAGAGAAGGAAAACAATGTGTCAAAATTGGCTTCTTACTACAAAGAATAAATTTTTGGCCATCCTGGGATTTCAACTCACAGACTACCATGCCCAATCCATAAATGGGGTCACAGTCTTAGCAGACCAGACTCTGGCAAACTGAGCTGCCAGGAAGTTCTGAGGACCTATAATCTGAGGACCTATGGGACTAGTGTGGCCTGATCATAGGTATGATGATATAGGTTGATAGATATGTAGATTGATATATATATATATATATGTATATGTATAAATATATATATACATATAGAGAGAGAAAGAGGGACTGTGAGGATATTAAATTATATATATATAATTACCAATTATTAGTTATTAAATTATGCTACCATTTAATGAAGCATTAATTAAAAATTAGTCAATATCCTTAATCATATCATGATGCTAGAATCGAAGGTATAAATCCAATAATTATTTTTTTGACATTCTAAAATAGAATCATGGAGCAACTGCACATTTAATTATTACTTTTATAACAGTCCATTAGCATTCACATGAACAAGAATGAGTTTTTCAGGATCTCCCTCCATTTGTGGGTGGCAGACCTAGCATTCAAACTCCAAGCCTGAGTAGTTTAATTTGAATGCAAACCATTGGAATGACACCGTGAAGATTTCAGATTGTTATGATTAAAAAAAGAACAAGAAGAAAAGAAATCAAGGTGTCAATGGTACCTGCCTATAATCCTAGCTCCTTAGGAGGCTGAGATATAAAGAATGCCAATTTGAATTCAGTCAGGGCGGGAAAGTTCATAATACCCTTCTTTCTAAGAGGTCACATGAAAAAGAAAAACCATGAATGGGTCTCAGACTCAAGGGCAGAGTGCTACACTTGAGCAAAAGGAGCTCATGGACAGAGCCTAGGCTCGTAGTACAACCACAGACCTGCCAAAAAAAAAAGAGGAGGCAATAACTCCTTTTTTCTTTGTATGGATGATGAGCATTCAGCAGGTTGCCCATGCCCAGACACCCAAACTGGGCAAGCTGGGACAAGCCCTCAGAGAGTACTAAGTCTGAGCCAGCAACTTGAACAAAGCATCCTTCTCTGCCATTTAAAGAACTGAAGCCTTATGTTCTGGCAGAGGACACCTAGAAGCCAGAAACTGCCTCCAGGGAGACCACAGTTCTAGGCTATAGTTGTTGTCCAAAGTTTTGGCTTCTTATTCTCTATCCCTCTGTATGATATGAGCCTAGTCCTCCGGGGCCTGGTCGCTATCACTCATTTATCATTCCTCATTGCCAAGTCACAGGCTGGTCCCAAATATTGGCAAATATATGAAATAGTCAAAGATTTCTACAATGAAAGAGGTAAGCTAATATACCTCACCCTCATAACTTCCATTAGAAGTGAGCCTTGGGTTGTGTATGTGGCTTAGTGGTAGAGTGCTTACATAGCACACATGCATGAAGCCTTGGATTCTATTCTTCAGTACCACAGAAACAGAAAAAGCCAAAAGTGGCACTGGGGCTTAAGTGGTAGAGTGCTAGCCTTGAGCAAAAGAAGCTCAGGAACATGCCCATACCCTGAGTTCAAGCCCCATGACTGGCAAAAAAAAAGTCAGCGTGGTGATATATATTGTTCTGGGACTCAGAGGAGGGCCGAGATTATAGGTAAAAGGTAGGGTAGAGGACAGGTGCTAGTGGCTCACCCCTATAATCTTAGCTACTTAGGAGGCTAAGACCTGAGGATGACAATTGTAAGCAGGAAAGTCTATATGAGACATTTTTCTCCAATTAAACACCCAAAAAGCCAGAAGTAGAGCTGTGGTTCAAGTAGTAGAGCGCTAACCTTGAGCACAAAGGCTCAGGGATAGAATACCATCCAGGCCATGAATTCAAACCCCAGGAATGGCACACACATGCACACACACACACACACAGACATACAACCTCACACACACACACACACACACACACACACACACACACACACACACACACACACACACACACACACACACATCAAGATAAAGCATTTGCCAGTCAGCCTGCACAAGTTTCATCTCTAGAAACTTAATACTAAAACAAAAAGAGGGAGATTGGAAGGAAAGACTTGCTTCACGAGGTGATATAACCAGTGCCAAAATTCCACAGGTGTTCTAAGATGTGAAAGAGGACAGAGAGCTTCAAGCAGAAAGTCCAGAATGGGCAACGGTCCTGAGGTGTGGTTTAGAGCACGTGGTGTGGGTGGAATGAAGGTTCTGGGGCTTCAAACAAGTCTGGCAGGACATTCAAGGCTGTGTCAAGGTTTGTACTTGAGTCACAGGTAGGGCACAGGTTGGGGTCACAGAATGAGATCCAGGGGAAAGATTAGCTTGTCTTTTCACCATGGACCCCAGCCATTTCCTGTGGCTGGAAGCCTATTTTTTCATAGCTCCTGACCCTCAGGACTCCTTTGCATGGAGGAGTCAGGGCAAATGCAGGGAAGAACACTTACTTAAGAAAAGCTTCTAGGGGCTGGGAAGGTGGCTCAATGGTAGAGCACTTGCTTTGCATGCCTGAGGCTCTGGGTTCGATTCCTCAGCACCACATAAGCAAAAAAGAAAAAAGCTGGAAGTGGCACTGTGGCTCAAGTGGTAGAGCGCTAGCCTTGAGCTGAAGAGCTGAGGGACAGTGCCCAGTCCCAGAGTTCAGGCCCCACAACTGGATCCCCTCCCCAAATAAAGAAAAGCTTCTAGCCTAATACCACTAGTGGCTCAACCCCTGTAATTCCTAGCTACTCAGGAGACTGAGATCAGAGGGAGGAAAGTCACTGAGATTCTTCTTGCCGAAGAACTACCAAAAGCCAGAAATGGCGCTGTGGCTCAAGTAATAGAGTGCCAGCATTGAGGGAAAAAGCTAAGAGACCAAAGTCCAGACCCCTCAATTCAAGCCCCAGTACTGGCACCAAAAAAAAAAATAAAGAAATGCTTTCAGGATCTCCTAGTCCACTGTAGTGAAACTCCAGATCAGCCCGGCACCAGTGGCTCACACCTGTCCTCCTAGCTCCTCAGGAGGCTGAGACCTGAGGATCGCGGTTCAAAGCCAGCCCAGTCCGGAAAGTCTGGGAGACTCTGATCTCCAAGGAACCTCCAGAAAACTGGAAGTGGCGCTGTGGCTCAATTGGTAAGCTGAAGAGCTGGGGGACAGCACCCAGGCCCAGAGTTCAAGCACCATGACCAACACCTGGCCTGCTTGGACCTCACTCTGTGGCAGAGTACTTTCCAGTGGACTCCTGAGGGTTTCCCAATGTCTAGGTGTCCCACCAGTCTTCAGAGCAGCCTCTTTGGAGTTCTTTTCCTACAGAGTAGGCCACAGTATCAAAGGGTCAAGCCTTGGGGCACAGAGCTAATTGGTCAAGTCATCAGAATGGCATCTGTCATGGGTGCAGTATGGATCTGAGAAGTAAATCGATTCTCATACCAGGGTTCTGGGCCAGGAGGTGCAGGAGCTGCAAGATGGCACAGCAGGTAATGCCCACTCACGCAAGTATCACAAAAGTGTGACGGGTGTTGAGTTGGGCTCATGAAAGGATTGTAGGCTCAGGAATCCACAGGTAACTGGCTCTGCTTGTAGCAGTCACTACCCCTGGAGTCCCAGGACTTGAAGCCCTGCGTTCCTCACCAGTGCTCAGGGGCAGATGAAGGTCTGCAATCATGGGCCAACTACAAAGGACAATCCATACTGTCCTTCCCTTGGTCCTATGGCCCCATGCATGAATGGAGGGGCAGGTTCCATGGAACTTACTGCCATGATCCAGACTCCTCAGCCCAAGAAGGACTTAGGGAGAAACAACTTTATCTGCCTTGAGAGTTTACTATGATTATGCCTCAGGACTGCCCACAGTTCTACCTCAGCTCATCATTAACACGTGTTGTGTGTGTGTGTGTGTGTGTGTGTGTGTGTGTGTGTGTGTGTGTGTGTGTGTGTGTGTGTGTGTGTGTGCGCATGTGTGCGTGCACGTATTGGTACAGGGGTTTGAACTCAGGGCCCGGGCTCTGTCCCTGAGTTTTTTCATTGAGGGCTAGCACTCTACCACTTGAGCCACAGCTTTTCTTCCAGCTTTCTGTGGTTATTTGCAGAAGAGAGTCTCACAGATTTTTCTAGCTGGGCTGCCACTGAATGGCAATCCTCAGATCTCAGCCTCTGAGGAGATAGGAATATGAGAGAATGAGCTATTATTATCTAACTGGCCACACTTTCCTTCTTGGATAAAACAAAGTTCCCCTCTGTCCCATCTGAGCACCCATGTATATCTACCCCTCCAACCCAGGCTTCAGACAAAACACACCCTCCTCTGAGGACAAAGAAATGGGATCAGGTTTGTGCTTTATGTTCTCCACACAGTCTGGGGCTTCTAGGAGCTGATGTAGAGCTCAGAGATCTAGGCCAGGGCAAGTAGACAGCTGTTAGAACAGAAGAGCATATGAAAAGACATCCTTGCAGTTGGGTGCCAGTGGCTCATGCCTATAATCCTAGCTACTCAAGGATCAATCAAGATTCAAAGCTAGCCTGGGTAGACTCTTATCTCCAATGAATCATCAAAAAGCTGGGAAGCCAAGCTACCCTAGTTCACATGGTACAGCACCAACCTTGTGCAAACAAGCTAAAGGATAGCACCTAGACTCTGAGCTCAAGCCCCGGTAAACACACACACACAAACACACACACACATACGCGAACACACACACACACACACACACACACACACACACACACACACACACACACACTAACACCTTTAGCAGGTGCCAATGTCTCATACCAGCTATCCAGTACTCACTAGGCTGAGCTCATAGGATGGCAGCTTGAAGCCAGTCCAGGCAAGAAAGTCCATGAGACTCTTCTCTCCACTAAACTACTAAAAAAGATGAAAGGTGAGCTGTCATTCAAGTGATAGGGTGTTAGCTCAGGGACAGTGCCTAGGCCCTGAGTTCCAGCTCTGAGATTTTTTTTTTGGGGGGGTCCGGTCATGGGGCCTGAACTCTGGGTCTGGGCACTGTCCCTCAGCTCTTCAGCTCAAGGCTAGCACTCTACCACTTGAGACACAGCGCCACTTCCGGCTTTTTCTTTTTTGCTTATGTGGTGCTGAGGAATTGAGCCCAGGGCCTCAGCCATGCAAGGCAAGCACTCTACCACTGAGCCACCTTCCCAGCCCTCTGAGATTTTTTTTAAAATAAACACCATTTGCCATCCCCAACCCCATAGGCCATAAATACAGATTTTGGTCATCCTAGAACTCATTTCCATTCCTGCCACTTCCACAGCACTGCCACAAGTAGCCAGTGTGTGGCTAACACTGGGTTAAGAATTGAACTTACACAAGGGGGACATAACCAGGTCAAGGATCATGCCCCAGAACATTGAGGTACTGGCCATACCAGTCTCTCACCCCCTCTACCCTCACCCTGGAATCTAGTCTGTGCCTCTGTATTATGGTTATCTGGAATTCTGTAGAAGGACCTGAGAGGCCCAGCTGGGTGGGGGGGGGGGGAGATAGACTTTCCTGCGATAAGTTACATTTACAGTTCCTAGACACCAATGGATACTTCCAACACAACATGGCTCACCTTCCATGTAGCCCCAGATCCTCCTTGTTTGGGCAGCCTTCAGTCAGATATCAGGCTGAAGTTGGCCAGAGCCATTGGCAACCACCCTTCCCCCACTCCATTGCCAGCCTGCTAGGATGGACATGCATCCAGAGGCCCAGCTGAGGAAAAGGAAAGAACATGGCATGACTGAGCCCCTCTCCTCCAGGGACAGGGGAGAACCTATGCCAGCTGGCCCTGCTGACCCAGAATCCTCTAGAGGCGGCCAAAGTTATGGACAGCCAGACTTGAGCACCAACAAAAAGCTAGAATATACAGGTCTCTGGCAATTTAGGACTCATTGTAGACCCACATAGGGGACTAAAGGCAGGGTGCCATGGAGGAGGGGCTCCCTCTGAAGTCAGGAAGAGGCAGACAGGTGCCCAGGAAGGGGTCAGAGAAAGATGAGGGAAAAATACATACACACACACACACACACACACACACACACACACACACACACACACACACGCACGCACGCACACACACACACACACACACACACACACACAAACACACACACACACACAGGGGTAGCCCAATGCATTAGCAGTCCCTGAGCACTTGAACATCCCAACCCCCGAGAAGATAGCATTACCATCCTCAGACCAACTGTAGACAAAACTCAGAGGCTCTCACACATCTGGAATGGCTCATAACTCAGCATGGTGTTTCCTACTGTACACACTGCTATGCAGAAAATTCAGCTACCTGATTTTTGGTTGTTGGTCATGGGGTTTGAACATTGGACCTTCACACAGTCCTTTAGCTCTTCAGCTGAAGGTGCGCGCTCTACCGCTGGATCCATAACACCACTTCCAGTTATCTAGTGGTTCAAAGCCAGCCTCGCAATCCTCAGATCTCAGTCTCCTGAGTAGCTAGGATTACATTTGTGAGCCACTGGCAGCACCCAGCTTCAGTTACCTTCTTATACCCAGGGGAAACCCAACTTGTCAGGCTACAAATCACATGCAATCCTTCACTTCAGACTTTGACACCAGCAGTCAAACCATACTTCCATGGATGGAGAGAATAAAATTGACACTACCTTCCCACCCCTGCTCACATTCACCCCAATCCCTGCCTAAGACAGGCTACGACCTCCGGAGTTCTTGGTAAGGCAACGCCCACCCTGCTGTGGTATCACACTCGGGCAAACCTGGGGAGAACTTAGAAATTTCTGTACATTGAGGCCAGCACCTGGTCTCCCAACCACAGCACACCCACTCCTTCACCATCTCTTCTAGGCAAGGTGTGTCATTCCGCGTTTTTTTTTGTTGTTGTTGTTGAGGGGCTTGAACTCAGGGCTTGTATACTGTCTCTGATGATTATTTTAGCTCAAGGCCAGTGCTCTACCATTTGAGCCATGGAACCACTTCCAGATGGAGATTGGAGATGAGACTCTAATGGTACTTTCTTGCCTGGGCTGGGAAACAGGATCCTCTGGATCTCAGCCTCCCAAATAGCCAGGATGACAGGTGTGAGACACCAGCCCAGGGCTTATGGTGTCTCATTCTTTAGAATTTCCTCCTAGTCCTCCTCTAGACACTACCACCTAGATACTCCTCTACCGCCCTCAGAGACAGCAAATCGAGCTTGCAATCTGGGTAGGGCCAAGGGCATTAAAGGGTCCCCTCCACATCTCTAACCCTCTCTAAGCTCCCATCTGCCTCCTGTGGATGGCCTGGTCATCCGGAGCTTATCAGACCCACTAGGACTTCTGGGGCCTGCCTGTATTCCCCTGCCCCACCCAACAGGTACCTGAGTATTTCTTGGGCCAGCTGCTTCATGTTCAGGTGGAAGATGTTGGGTGGGTGGCTGTTAACCAGGTCCAGGTGTTCAGGGCAGAAGGAGTGTCCAGTTCCCCTCTGTCAAAGAAGGAGACACAATGCATGGATGGATCTACTAAGAACTACAGGGCATAGCCATCCACCCATCACCAAGGTCCCTTTGAGTGCTGTTTTATGTTGACCATCCTGGTGTTTGACCTCGGGGCCTGAGCGCTGTGTTGGAGCTTCTTTTGCTAGAGGCGAGTGCTCTTCCACCTGAGCCAAGGTGCCACTTCCAGCTGTTTTCGTGTATGTGGGACCTAGGAATTGAATCAAGGGTTTCCTGTGCGCTAGAGAGCCCAATACTGCTAAGACACAATCCCTACCTTGGATAGCTGTTTTTCTGTGACCTCTTGGGCCTGTCTCGGGACAGTCTTGCACATCTGTACCGAGTTTCTCAGCAGCAGCCATGGCTGGAAATGATCATGCTCAGCTTTGTTGTCCTTTATCTACAGCATCTTTGCACTCTGTGCTTCCTGTCTGATCCTCCTTGTTAAGTAAGATCCCCTTTCAAGTCCTGCTTCTATGAAGCTCTCTCAAATTGCCCTGGCAGAGAGGGATCTTCACTCTGCAGGCTGCCGGCCTTGTCACGCTCTGCCTTCTGGCCGGTGTGGATTGAGAGCCCATGAAGGAGAAGGCCTGGCTTCCACCACCCACTTTTTG
>NW_027203470.1:0-75523 GCF_024711535.1 Dipodomys merriami
ACTTCAATCTAGTATTAGAATGCCTAGCTACAGCAATAAGACAAGATGCAGACATAAAGGGGATCCAAATAGGGAAAGAAGAAATAAAACTCTCCCTCTTTGCAGATGACATGATCTGGTATTTAAAGAATCCCATAGACTACACTCCCAAATTAGTCAAGCTGATTCAAAACTTTGGCAAAGTAGCAGGTTATAAAATTAACCCCCAAAATCAGTGGCTTTTCTGTATGCCAACAATGAGAAAAGTGTGGCTGAAATTAGGAAAGCAACTCCATTTGTAATAGCCCCACAAAAAATAAAATACCTAGGAATTAACTTAAACGAAGAAATGAAGGACCTCTATGATGAAAACTTTAAAATCTTGAAAAAGGAAATCAACAGAGAACTTAAAAAATGGCAAAACATCCCATGCCCCTGGATTGGAAAGATTAACTTCGTGAAAATGGCAATACTTCCCAAGGCTATCTACAAACTCAATGCAATACCTATCAAAATTCCAACCTCATTCTTCAAGGAAATAGAAGAGGCAATCCAAAAATTCATATGGAACAATAAAAGACCCGAATAGCAAAAACGCCCCTCAATGGAAAGAACACTGCTGGAGGAATATCAATACCAATTTTCAAACTCTACTATAAAGCCATAGTAATCAAAACAGCTTGGTATTGGCATAAGAACAGACCTCAGGACCAATGGAATAGAATTGAAAACCCAGAAATGAACCTACAGACCTATAGCCATCTAGTCTTCGATAAGGGAGCTAAAACAATAGAATGGAACAAAGACAGCCTCTTCATTAAATGGTGCTGGCAAAACTGGTTAACTACTTGTAGAAAACTAAAGCTAGATCCTTATATATCACCCTGCACCAGAATCAACTCCAGATGGATCAAAGACCTTGAACTCAAAGCAGACACTCTGAAACCATTACAGGATGGAATAAGAGAAACCCTAGGTCTCCTTGGCTCAGGCCGAAATTTTTTGAATAGAGACCCGGAAACACAACAAATCAAAGAAAGGTTGGACAAATAGGATTGCATAAAGTTGCAGAGCTTCTGAATGGCAAAGGACATAGTTAGCCAGATCAATAGAAAGCCCACCGATTGGGAGAAGATCTTTACTAGCCATACAACGGACAAGGGTCTCATATCTAAAATATACTTGGACCTCAAAAAATTAAACCACCCAACAACAAATCCTCACAGAAACAACTGCCCAATAAATAAGTGGGTGAAAGACTTAAACAGAAACTTCTGTGAAGAAGAAAGAAGGATGGCCAATAGACACATGAAGAAATATTCAACATCCCTAGCCATAAAAGAAATGCAAATCCAAACAATATTGAGATATCACCTCACCCCAGTTAGAACGACAAGAATCAAGAACTCTAACAACAGATGCTGGAGGGGATGTGGACAGAAAGGAACCTTACTTCATTGTTGGTGGGAATGTAAACTTGTTCAACCTCTTTGGAAAGCTGCATGGAGGTTCCTCAAAAGACTTCACATAGAACTCCCCTAGGACCCAGCAATCCCACTTTTGGGCATTTACCCAAATGTTTACAAACAAGACCACAGTAAAGCTACCAGCACAACAATGATTATTGTAGCATTATTTACCATAGCTAAGATATGGAACCAACCCAGATTCCCCTCAGTAGATGAATGGATCAAGAAAATGTGGTATATATACACAATGGAATTCTATGCCTCCATCAGAAAGAACGACATTGCCCCATTTGTTAGGAAATGGAAAAAATTATATTAAGTGAAGTATGCCAGGCCCAAAGAAACATAGGTCCCATGGTTTCCCTTATCTTCAATATCTAGTATATGTATGAGTCAATCAGAAAAGGTCAGATAATGTGATGTCAGGGAAATGAACCCATATATATGTATTTTAATGTTTTTCTCTTTCATGCATGTGTTTCTAACGCATTTATAAGATTATCTCTTTGTTGCTTTGTATGTCCCTCCTCCACAGTATAACCCCTGCTTTCACTATATTTGATGTCAGTATAACTTTTGGAGGAGATGGAGAAAAACCAGTTGTTTAAGGATACAGGTGGACCTGTTGCAACAATGAGAAGAACCAGTTGTCATGTCCAAAACAAGCTTTACAACGTCGGTGCGGGGGGGAGGGGAGGATGGGGAAGGTGAAGGATTGGGATTGGGGTGGAGGGGGGAGGCTGGGAAGGGATGTGAAGGGTAAACAAAGGAGTTGGCTGCAATGCTTGGTAAGAAATGTACGCATTATCCTGCCCATGTAATTGTAACCCCTCTGTACAGTATGTTCACAAAAAAATTAAATTAAATTAAAAAAAATAAGTTCTAGAAAGCCAAATTGCATTTGATATGATAAGGTTGTGAGACAACCATATTTTGAAAATATTTTTGAGACTGGTGACGTGTCATTTCTACTACCAGAAAAGTTCAAAGAAAAATTGTATTTTTTACTTTGCTATGAATGATTCCAACTTGGAAAAGTTTTGTGTAGACCAAAATTCATTTATGTATTTTTTTATATTCACAGGTGCAGTACTGAGATTGAGGTAAATTTAACCTGAGATTTGAGTGAAGCATTCTTAACCTATGTAGATATTCTTTTAAATTACTTATTACTGGAATTAATTTACCCTTATACATGTGTAAATTTATATATATGAAAAATTATGTAGAAATAGGTAAATATGTATTGTATATTATCTATTTTTCTTTCTATTCAGTTATCATCTACATACTTGCATATGAACACACACACACACCCACAAACACACAAATAGCATTGTGGAACATAAGCCCCAGAACTAGATTTTATCAATATTTTCACATGTAAATTTTCAAGTTTCTAAAATTCATTATGAACTTTCTTTTGTCAGGCGCAGTGGTTCATACCTATAATCCTAGCTATACTGGAGGCTGAGATTTGGTGATCTTGGTTAGAAGTCAGTCTGGGTGGGAAAATCTGTGAGAATCCTCACTGGCCCAAAAAAGATAGAAGTGTCATTTTGGTTCATATGTTTATATTTTAGGATAATATACTGGTTAAATATTGAAGTATGCATCCAGATTTACATATTTTGACAGATTTATGTTTTGTCATTTTATAACCATGCGTAATTCAGATTCAAACAAATAACAAAAAAGTAGTATTTAATATTAGATTTTTTTGTATGTGAAAATCTCATAAATTATTATGTAGAATGCCAAAGAGTGCCTGAAGGTTGGTAACTTCTCACTATTTGGAAACAGAAGCTAGATATCAATGAAGGTTTAATTTCTAAATGTGTAGACAACCCTATTCTGTCTCAAGTAAATTCTCCTTTTTGTTTTCTAAATGAAGTTTATTAAGCTTAGTGGCTAGTGGGTCACACCTGCAGTCCTGACAACTCAGATGGCTAAGATCTGTTCAAAATAAGCTGGAGCAGAAACAGCTATGAGAGTATTATATTCCAAGTAACTACCAGTGGAAAGAAAGGAAGAAAGGAAGAAAGAAAGAAAGAAAGAAAGAAAGAAAGAAAGAAAGAAAGAAAGAAAGAAAGAAAGAAAGAAAGAAAGAAAGAAAGAAAGAAAGAAAGAAAGAAAGAAAGAAAGAAAGAAAGAAAGAAAGAAAGAAAGAAAGAAAGAAAGAAAGAAAGAAAGAGAAAGAAAGAAAGAATGAAAGAAAGAAAGGAAGAAAGAAAGAAAAAAGAAAGAAAGGAAGGAAGGAAGGAAGGAAGGAAGGAAGGAAGGAAGGAAGGAAGAAGGAAGAAGGAAGAAGGAAGAAGGAAGAAGGAAATAAGGAAGGAAAAATGAAGGAGGGGAGAGAAAACGAAAGGAAGATATAGAAGAAACAAAGGAAAGAAGGAAGGATAGAATGAAACAAAGAGAAATAGTGAGAGAAAGAACAGAAGAGAAGAGAAAAGAAAAGGAAAATGAAAAGAAAAGAAAAGAAGCCACAAATGTCTGAAAGATAGGCCCTGAATTCAAGCCTCAGTACTGGAATGAGACAGAGGAGAGAGAGAGAGACAGCGACAGAGAGAGAGACAGAGACAGAGAGAGACAGAGACAGAGACAGAGACAGAGAGACAGAGACAGAGACAGAGAAAGAGAGAGAGAGAGGAAAGAGAGGAGAGATAAAGAGGAGAATAGAAAGGAGACAAGAGATAGAGGGGAAGAGAGGAACTTAAAAAATTAAATCCACCAAAAACAAATCTTCAAAGAAACAACTGCCCAATAAATAAGTAGGCTAAAGAATAAAAGAGAAAATTCTCTGAAGAGGAAAGAAGGATGGCCAATAGACACATGAAGATATGTTCAGCCTCTGTAGCCATAAAAGAAATGCAAATCAAAACAACATTGAGATGCCACCTCACCCCAGTTAGAATGGTTATAAACAAGAACTCTAATAACAACAGATGGTGGAGGGGATGTGGACAGAAGGAAACCTTATGGCATTGTTGGTGGGAGTGTAAACTTGTTCAACAACTTTGGAAAGTAGTATGGAGGTTCCTGAAAAGACACAACATAGAGCTCCCCTATGACCCGGCAATCCCACTTTTGGGCATTTACCCAAATGTTCACAAACAAGACCACACCAAAGCTACCAGAACGACTATGTTTATTGCAGCATTATTTACCATATCTAAGATATGGAACCAATCCAGATTCCCCTCAGTAGATGAATGGATCAAGAAAGTGTGGTATATATACACAAGGGAATTCTATGCCTCCAACAGAAAGAATGACATTGCCCCATTTGTTAGGAAATGGAAAGACTTGGAAAAATTTATAAGAAGTGAAGTAAGCCAGGGTCCAAGAAACATAGGTCCCATGATTTCCCTTATTTGCAATAACTAGTGTATGTCTGAGTCAAGCAGAAAAGGTCAGATAAGTTGTTGTGAAGCCATGATTCTGGAGTACCAGAGAAAAGTAATGAACACATTTTAAGTTTTAGCACATTTTTTATATTGTTAAAATACCATACAGAGGGATTACAATTACATGGGCAAGGTAATGAGTACATTTCTTTTTGGGGAGGGGGCTTTATATATATTTTTTTACATTTAAACTGATATATATTTTTCCCCTTCCCATCCTCCCCTCTCTGCCTCCTCACCCAATCCTCCCTGCCCCGCCACCAAAATTGTAAAGTTCGCTTTTGACATAACGATTTATACATCTCATTGTTGCAATGGGTCCACCTGTGTCCCTATTTAAACGATTTGTTTTTCCCCTTCCCCTCCACCAATTATACCGACATCAAATACAGTGAAAGCAGGGCTAATACTGTGGGGGAGGGACATATAAAGCAACAAAGAAATAATCCTATAAATGTGTTAGAAACAATCTCATGAAAGAGAAAAAATACATTTGAATACATATCTTAGGATTCATTTCCCTAACATCACCTTATCTGACCTTTTATGTACATTACATTTCTTCTTAAGCATTATTGCCTCCTCCTTTGTTTCTCCTTCCCATCCCTTCTCATCTCCCCTCCTCTGCCAAATTTGTGAAGTTTAATTTTCTTCATCACATCTTGTACATTTCATTGTTGCAATGGGCCACCTGTAACCCTATTTAAACAATTGTTTTTTTTTTCCTTCCCCTCCACAAATTATACCAACATCAACTATAGTGAAAACAGGGGTTATACCGGGGGGGAGGGACATACAAAGCAACAAAACATCATCTTATAACTATGTTAGAAACTATAGAAAGAAAGAAAAAACATTTGCTTCCTTATCCTGGTGTTCATTTTGCCTAACATCAACATGTCTGACTGTTTCTGTTTGTCTCAGACATATACTAGTAATTGCAAATAAGGGAAACCATGGGACCTATGTTTCTTTGGGGCTGGTTTACTTCACTTAATATGATTTTTTCCAAGTCTTTCCATTTCCTAATAAATGGGGCAATGTCATTCTTTCTGATAGAGGCATAGAATTCCATTGTGTATATATACCACATTTTCTTGACACATTTTAACCCATTTTAAATCCTTTCTCTTATGAGCTGAATTGTGTCTTCAAAGATGAGTTGATTCTCCAATTGTCCATATCTCAGATATTTACTACATTTTTACATTATATTTTATAAACTATACACATTGTATATTAAATACATTTATGGGATAGTGTAGGTGAGATGAAAGTAGTTAAGATGAGGTGAGATTGGAATATTGTGGGCTTTAAAATTAATGGAATGCTCTTTCTTTGTCTCTCTCTTTACCCCTCTCCCTCTCTTCCTTTAGGACTGACATCTTTATCAAAAGAGAAACACAAGGATAAAGGCAGACATAGGTGTACTGCAATTTCAAGCCAAGATATAAACATTGCTAACAGCCACCACAAGCTTTGAGTGAGGAATAATAGGATTCTTTCTTACCGGACTGAATGGGGCACGACATTGACAGCATCTTGACCTTTTACTTCTAACCTGCAGAACTGATTGACAAGTACCTCGGTTATTTTAACCACCTACTTGGTGGTGCCTTGTTACAGCAAGACTAGAAAAGTCAAACAAGCTTTGTGTGATAGGTTGCCATTTACATTTTTATAACTGAATATTCAAGGTTTCAGAAAGGTTAAGTAAATTATTCAACTTTAGTATATTGATAAATAATAGTGCTGTATCATGCCAAATCCAATATTCTTTTCATTGTAAGTATGCCTCATTTAAAAAATAGGTGGCATAACTTTTATATAACTCATGCAATCTATTGTGATATAATATTCCACACAGTTTCTGAGTGCAATGTTAGATACATATTCTTCTCTCAAAAATAAATAGCTTTAAAGTGTTTTTTCCTAAGAACAAGAGAGAAAATACTGATATTGTCCAGTGTCTTTAATTGGGTAGCATCTTCTGAACTTTGTCAACTTGTCCTTTTTCTTCACTTTGTGACAAACCTTGAAATCAAAGTGAATGTGAAAATTATATCAGACTCTATATGTTGGGAAAATAATAAAAACTACATAATCCAGATACTCAGTTTAAAGGTTGAATAAACAAAAGGTACAGAAGACCTCTATAAAAATCAATCATGTATACAGGTAGATGTTAATATGTTGTCTGTTAACTTTAACATCAGGTTCTAGGACATGTTTTATGCATCAGTTTTAGAAACACTCATCAGCTCAGGTTTAGAGTAGATATTGAAACAGTGGTGGGATTGTTCTACTGTGAATAAAGAAAGTCGTAGCATATTTGGAAAGGAAAATAACGAGCGTATCATTTAACAAAACAGTTTTAGGGAACATTTTATTTTACTAATTTCATAGAATTGTACAACCTTTATAGTGAGATTACTTTAGGTTTTCAATGAATGTTATCATGTTTATACAATTTTCAAAGGCATTTGCCTTTGTATGAAAAGTGGCCAATACAGTTATCTATGGCACTATTATAGTATATGTGATTCCATTTTAATCATTCAATCTTCAGTATACTTGATTGAATCTGTCAGATATATAATTTAGCAAAGTCAGTAACATGTATTCTGGACGGTTTAGTGAATATTGAAAGTTATCTAAAATTGAAGGGATATATTTATAGTTTTAAAACATATCATCTGAAAGAAAACTAAATCCCATTGCTAATATAATAATCAAAAGAAAATTTGAGATACCATTGCATCATTTAAATTTCAATTCTTGTTATATCTCTAAGTCTTTTTAGCAAAAGCTTTACATCTTCTGTTTTTTTGTTTGTTTGTTTGTTTGTTTTTTGTCGGTTGTAGACCTGAACTCTGGGCCTGGGCACTGTCCCTCAGTTCTTCAGCTCAAGGTTAGCCCTCTACAACTTGAGCCACAGCGCCACTTCCGGCTTTCTCTGCTTATTTGGTGCTGAAGGATGGAACCCAGGGCCTAATGCATCCAAGGCAAGCACTCTACCAATAGAGCCACCTTCCCAGCCCAAAAGCTTTACATCTTCTAAAGATGAATCCTATCAATTTTTATTCAGCCAATTCCAGAATGAAAAAATGAAAAGTGGTTAGACAAACTAAAATTAAAGCCTGAAATGGCTAAGTTGATGAAGTTTTTTAAAAGCCAATTGGCATAACCTCATGCAGTCGGTGAATATTAGTCAAGGTAAATTTTCATCCTCATTTTGCTATTGGTTAGGAGAATGCTATCATCTAAGGCTATCATACTATTGGCTATGAGAATGCTGTCTTCTTTGAATTAAAGCTAACCCGAATAAAGCTAGAGCACAAACGAAAGCTAAAGAACAATTTATACTCTTTTTCTTGAAAGAGAGAAGAGAGTGGAAAATGAAAGAGGGTGAATAACGTAAGATATACCAAGTGTAACTAAGAAATGTTCAGTGAACATCAGCAGACTGATGATCAATAAGAAGATGGAGTGGTAGGAGATTAAGAATCTTTAATATTGTTACAATGAGATGTACAAGTCGTTATGTCAAAAACGAACTTTACAACTTTGGTGGGGGGGCAGGGAGGATTGGGTGGGGAGGGCGGGGGAGGGGAGGATGGGAAGGGATGGGAAGGGGAAACAAAGGAGGAAGCTACAATGCTTGATAAGAAATGTACTCATTATCTTGCCCATGTAATTATAATCCCTTTGTACAGTATTTTCACAATAAAAAATAAATAAAAATTTTAAAAAAGAATCTTTAATACTGTTAGAATAGGTTATTTGCAAGTATGTAAACAGGAAAAATAAACTTACCATTTCTTAGGGGAAAGGGGGAAAAGAGTATGATACAGTAGGAAAAATAGATTGCCATACAATGTTAACATGTATGGTCATGTAATAGTAACTTCTTTTTGGACTTCTCCATGTGGGTTTACTTTGCAAACTCAATTTATAGATAATACCAGAAGAGTGACTGATGATCAGTTTTATCAAGTACATTAATTTGATTAGGACAGGAGTAAAAGTTTTAAGTTTTTTATATATGTCAAATAAGAAAAATGACCTTTCTCTAAGTATGTTCTGCATTTTTTCAGTGTTTCATTCTGCAATTTACTTACAATGTCTTGGCTTTGATTCCATTTCAGTTATTTCTTCTATTTCTCTGAGTGGCCATCCATGTGCACAAATGTATCTGGATTTATCTTTGGTTTCTCAGCTGTATTTCTAATCAGATCCTTGTTACCTTCTCTCTTTGTAATTGTCTTATCTATCACTTCTATTTGAAACCATATATATAGTCATTTCAATACACTGAAAAGTTTGGTTCCATTTAAATTATTTATTTTAAAACCTTTCTTTTGTTAATCCTTATCATTTTCATGTTTTGATTTAATACCAGATATTGAGTTGGCAAAAACAAAAGGATGATTTGAGTTTCTTGATCGTGTTAGCTTCCTTTCCAAATAATTTGATTTTGCTTTTTGGAGGTAGAAAACTTTGCATCAATTGATAGACAGGATGAGAGGTATTCTTTGTTATTGGTCATCTCTAATGGATAACAGGTTTTTTTTTTTATTATTGATGCCTACTTCTTCAAATTCACTGACATGCTTAATGTATGATACAGAATATCTTGACACAAGCTTATGAAAATTTGAAAGCAGATCTGCCAAAATATTTGCAACTCTGAACCCACTTTAGTAATAACAAGTTATTCAGGATAAAAGAGTATACCTTGTACTCATTACCTTGTCCATGTAATTGTAACCCCTCTGTGTGGTATTTTCACAATAAAAAATTTTTTGTCAAAAAGTATACCTGCTTAGACTTCTATCTACCTTGTACCTTATTTCATCCAATTTTTGTTCTGTATTATTAGTTTGAAGCATAATTTTCATATTTTTTGGGTCCGGTAGTGGAGCCTGAACTCTGGGCCTGGGCGCTGTCCCTCAGCTCTTTACCTCAAGGCTAGCACTCTACCACTTGAACCACAGAGCCACTTCCGGCTTTTTTCTTTTTTGCTTATGTGGTGCTGAGGAATCGAACCCAGGGCCTCAGGCATGCAAGGCAAGCGCTCTACCACTGCGCCATCTTTGCAGCCCAATTTTCATATTTTTTATAAACTGGTTTCTTTTTGTCCTAACTGGGAGAATAATTAAATTACTTTCCATTGCCCCAAACAGAAATTTTGTGGTTATTATTTATTTGTACTAATTGCCTATCCATTGTATTCACTCAGATGTACCGGGTGTCAGGAGCCAGTGGCCAACACGTGTAATTCTAGTTATTCAGGAACCTGAGATCTGGATGCAAGCAGTTTGAAACAAGCCTCAAGAGAAAAGTCTGTGAGAGTCTGTTTGCAAATTCATTAGTGAAAAGCCATGCTACAGGTGTGGATCAAGTGGGAGAGTGCCAACCAACAAGATGACTAAGACCAGGACACCAAATTCAACATTTCTACCTCAATATAAAATAATGCCTTAACTTGTTGAATGTAATTTAAAAAATGTTCTCAAGCAATGAATTTTTTGCAAGCTTTTTTTGTGATTAAGTGATTACATGATTTCACAAATTTCACAGTATTGTGGGATAGTGATGCTTAGTGAAAGTCACAAACACATTCTAACTTTCATGGGGCAAATTGTCTATTGTGGTCTATAAAGTTTACGAGTTCTATGAGCTTTGAATATACACTTATTTCTTCCACCTCACATAATATGTACATTCCTTTCCTTTTGCTCAGTGTCAGCTTTTCTCTCTTTCTCACTCATTCCCTCCCTCCCATCACTGGCATTCAGTTGCTTAGCTAAAATAGTGAATTTTAAGTAAAAATTATACCATGTAACAGCAGTAAAGAAAAAGTGTTTAAAATATTTTTAGTTTTTTTTTTGGTCCAGTCGTGGAGTCTGAACTCCGGACCTGGGTGCTGTCCCTCAGCTCTTCAGCTCAAGGCTAGCACTCTACCACTTGAGCCATAGCGCCACTTCCGGCTATTTTCCTTTTGCTTTATGTGGTGCTGAAGAATTGAACCCAGGGCCTCATTCACGCAAGGCAAGCGCTCTACCACTGAGCCACCTTTCCAGCCCTTATTTCATTTTTTATGGCATCTATCCATCCATCCATCCATCCATCCATCCATCCATCCATCCATCTATCTATCCATCCATCTATACATACATATCAACCTATTCATAATCTTCATTGAAACATCTATTTCACTAATGAGCAATTAGAAGATATCTTGGGCCCTCTGTATTATACCACTATGTAAGATTCCCAAGGCCTGCAGGCAGCCTTAGAATGACATCCTACTTTTTTTTAAGTGTAAAATTTTATTTTTCTAGGATATTATGGTATTTTCTAAAAAACTCTGGTTTAAAAAAATAAATTTCTCCATGCAGAAGCAATTTCAAGAAGTATTGAGATATCTAACTAAAATACTCAAAACTGAGGGAAATTGGACATCCTTAGAGTTACATTTGCATAGGGCCTATTTTTATGTCATCTACAAACCAAATTTTATCCATTTGGCTTTTGATAGTGTATCATGAAGAAAATAACATCACCTCTAATTTCAAACCATGTAACTTATGTTAACCACAGTGTGCGTGGCACAATTGCTATTGTAAAATGCAAGGTGCTCTTTGCTAATATTCTGGAGTGTTGATTCCCTCACTGTACGTGTCCATTTTCTGATAAAAAGGTGAAAGCTTGCCGGGTGCTGGGGCTCACACCTGTGATTTTAGCTACTCAGGAAGCTGAGATCTGAGTCAGATCATGGTTCAAAGCCAGACTGGGCAGGAAAGTCCATGAGACACTTAGCTCCAATAAACCACTCAGAAAACTGGAAGTTGTGCTATGGCTCAAGTGGTAGAGCACTAGCCTTGAGCTGAAGAGCTGAGGGACAGGGCCCAGGCCCCGAGTTCAAGCCCCATGACCTACAAAAAGAAAAAAAAATCGTGAAATCTTTAGTTAGACAATGTTGGAACATTAAAACACAAAATGAGCCTAATGTTTTGTTTGGACCTGTGTTCTTCTGGAAGTATAGTATGTTATAATCATTGTATTCCAAATATTCCTTTCAATTTAATATGTCCTCCCATGGGCTTTTTATGGTTTTAGGATGTAAGAACATAAGTACTAGTTGGGCATTAGTGTCTCACACCTGTTATCCTAGCTACACCCCAGGATGAAATCTGAGGGTTGTAGTTAAAGCAACTTGGGCGGAAGATCTGTGAGACTTTTATCTCCACTTACAAAGAAGAACACACAGAATTGTCTAGGAGACCTTAACTGGCCGTAAATAGGAGGAAGATCTTTTTACTCTCAGGTCAGAAGAGGTGAGAGGAGGGAAAGAAAGTGGAAACAATGACCATAGTCCAATTTAAATACCTGCCAGCATTTTATCTCTTACCAGCAAGAAGGTCCTCCAATGATTCCTAACTCTGCTCCAGGCTGGCCAAATATCTGGAATTTCTTCTCTGTCTCTAGATCTTTTCTGTAATTATTCTCTTGAAGCAACTTCTTCTGTGTTATAAGTGAAGGTTTTCTAGGGTTAGTTAGTGAACTAGTATTGAAAAAGCTATGATAGATTCTTACTTAAACAACTATGATATGTACCAGGTCCTGTATTGAATCCCCAGCAGCACAAAAACAAACAGCTAAACAAACAAACGTAAATAATTAAAAATAAAGAGTCTATGATCACAGCCACTGTGGATGTATGAGTCACCGATTCACTTGATCTTTTCTGATTCATTTGATTGTCTTTCTTCACTTGTCAAGTTCAATCAAATCCACATAGCCACTGTTACATAGTTTATATAATACTGTAGCTTTCCAGTGCTCTGTAGACTAAGCTTGTTTGGGCATACAATATTTTATTTTCATCATACATCCTGGCATACTTCCTACTTTCACTGTTAAGTAGTAAAAAAGTGGGGCTGAGTCTTCCTTCCCTGTTTCTTTTCTAAAGCTTAGCAAAATGGTACCAATCTGTGTTTTGAGATCTCATGTAAGTTGGACAAAATCAGACTGATAATTGACTGTCCTCAATAAGGATAATTGATTTGAAAGCACATTTTGGTTTGTTATCATTAAAATTTATTTAAGCAAAAATATAATTTCTGCATGATTCTAATTATATTCATCCTGGCTATGTTAATGACTTATTTAAGGGATAAATTATTTAAACAGTCATGCTTCAAAAGATAAATGAAATGATAAAACTCTCCTTACATTATTCAGGACATTGTATTTGAAAGCTTTAATATTATATCTTTAACTGGAAGGTTTACTACTTTAGAACTATATCTTTAACTTGTAGATGATCCACAAATATATATATATATATATATATATATATATATATATATATAATCCAGAAGTATATATATAAACATATATGTGTGTGTGTGTGTGTCTCCTATCTCTCTCTCTCTCTCTCTCTCTCTATATATATATATATATATATATAAATATATATATATATATGCTTATATATGATACAAGGTAAATTCATTCTTCAGTTTTATCTTAGCTATCCTGGTGTCACTGTGTCCGATAATGCTCTTAGTAGTCTCTGCTTCTCCCTTTCTGAATGATACTTGTGGCTAAAAGTGCAAAACCAGGAACCTTTCCTCTTGTAGAAACCCAATAAAAATTGATTTCAACATTTTACACATTATAGGTTTTAACATTCCTTGTCATTTATATCTATGACAATACTTATTCATCAGTACTGAAAAACATACTGACAATAGGATCCAAATTATTGTAATGATAGTATTTTTGCATTCATAAATGAACTAACAAGATATACTGACATTCATCTTTTGTATTGTATTGATAATTTGCAAGAAATTGCTGTCATTTAAGTATATTGTCAATATCATAGAGGCCCATTATTTCTTATATATTTACATGAATATTTCATGTTCTATTAGCAAAGACTGTTGTCTTAATATGTTCTTGTATTTTAACTCATTGGGAGTTTTCCATGTGAAGTGACTTGAACGTTGTTTTCCAATGCCTCTGAAACTTGTAAAAATAACTGAAAGGAGCTGGGTGCCAGTAGCACACACCTGTCATCCAAGCTACTCAGGAGGACAAGATCTGAGGATCAAGGTTAAAAGCCAACTAGGGTAGGAAAGTCCATGAAAGTCTTATCTCCAATTAACCACCAGAAAAAAAGAAGTGTGCTGTGGCTCAAGTAATAGAGTGTTAGCCTTGAGCTGAAGAGCTCAGGGACAATGGTCAGGCCCAAAATTCAAGCCCTACAACCTACAAAAAATAAAAATAAAAAATAATAGAAATAATTAATGAAATGCTAAGACATGTGTTACTGGTTCTATAGATGATTACATGTTGATATTAAAAATTATAATTCTATAAAGAAACAATAAAGAAAGCAAACAAAATTATTAACTTAAAGAACCTATACAGAGCTGTTCCGGGAAGATGGCGGAGGAGAAGCTGGAATGAACAAGCTCTCGCATAGAAAGCAGTTTTAGAGTTCCAGTGAACAGTCCTAAGCCAGAGAATCACACCAAGTGTGCCATCACAGGACAGAGAGTTAGACAAGAGAGGGGAAGCCAAGGAAACACATCAGCTGCCGCTGCGGCAGCAGGGTCGTGGCAGCGACCACCGCCGCGGGGTCATACCTGAGACACAGAGAGTCCGGGAAAAAGGAGCCAGACGCAGCGGACGAGCAGATTCTACTCAACACCAACAAGAACAGACAAGGAGCGGACATCTTCATCCTGCTGTTTGCAGACCAGAGATGACCCAGGATCCAAGACTCGGCATGAGTACAAGCCCGAAGTCCTCACTCCTTCTCAGGGAGCAGAGGAGGGAAGGCCACCCCTCCCCCCCCAGCACCGGTGATCTCCATCATGGATACCGAAAAAGCTCGGAGGAGCTGCTAGCTCCAGCTCAGGCCTTGGAATAAAACGAGTCAGTTAGCAGGTCACAAGAACTTAACGGCGAAGTGACCTGCCAGACTCAGCTCCATCCAGGGAAAAGTCACCCAGCTCAGGCACCAGCCATTGGAGTGCCTTGCCTCACTGGGTAACCAGAGCCAGAGGCTGCCCCTCCCTCTAGCAGCCACCACAATCAATTGAACAACAGAAACCCTGAGAATGGATCCAGGCTGGGCGCTGTGAGCTTTATCACAAAATAGCCCCAGGGAAAAGCTACTGTTTGTTGAAAGGCCTCAACTCTACCCAGAACCTAGCCTCATCACCACATCCCCCTCTTTTGTGATTCTCAAAGCAGGTCACCCTCCCAGAAAACTAAACTGGGAGGGGGATCTCAAAATCTTGAGTAAAGCAGAGCATTTTTCTGCCTCTTCCAACCAACCGACTTAAGAAACCAATCAAGCCACAGGACCTCAAGCTGACCAGAGACTCCAACAAGAGACTGGTTACAAACAAAAGGGAGATACAGGATTCTTCCCACTCCTCCCACCCCACAAAAAAATTCAAAAGACTTTTTCTTTTTTTTTCTTCTTCTTCTTCTTTTCTTTTTGCTTGTTTTTTTGTTTTTGGTTACCTTATATATATATATATATATATATATATATATATATATATATATATATATATATATATATATTTCCCTTCTAAAACTTTTATTAATCTTTAATTTTTGCCTCTTCTGAAAAAATAATTGTTTTCCAGTAACTTTTTTTTTTTCGTTCTCATCTTATAATTTTTATTTTAGGAATATGTGAATGAGCGTTTTCCTTTCTTTTCTTGTCTTCTTTCTCTTTTTCTTTCTTTCTTAATTATCTTTTTGTTTTTTGTCTAGCTCTACTGAACTTCTGATCTTTTCTTCTCCCTTTCCCATCCTTAAAGTTTTTCACATCTCCTCTATGTCCCTCCCCTTCTCTGAACATATTCACATTCCTCTCTAAATAGACGGTCTTTTAACCTCTATAATAACATTAATTTTTACGTTTCTATTTTTTTCTGGTCTCTCTTCATTCCCCTTTCCATCTCTTCTTTTTCTTTCTCTCTCTACTTGCATCCTACCCAACCCATTTCCTGCATTGTGATTAGGACATAGTTAACTCTCCCTGTGCCTCCCCACACCAATCTATTCCTATTTTTTACCCACATCTCTCCCTAATCCTAATAATTTCTGGTTTTCCAAATTCTTTTCTGCGGTTCGAAGTCCTTTAACATATAGTTGTTTGATGTTGAATAGATGTATCTGTTGAACTAGATTGTATCTGTAGATTATTGACTGTACAAACGCAAACGTTGGTTGATGGTTGCCTTAAGATAGTGTTCTAGCACAAAACTGTTGCAATCTTCATCTCAAATGGGCCGAGTAAGCCGGAAAAACACAAGAAAAATGGCAAATTCGGGTATCTCAATTCCCAATCTTGATAATCAGGGATTAGAACAGATAAAGAATAATCCAGAGGAGAGTTCCCAAATAGCTCTACAAACACTAATAGCAAACATGATAAATGAGAAGTTTGACAATGTAAAAAGGACTCTGTATGAGCGTGATAGGGAGAGAGAGGAGGCATCCCAGAAGTTTATACAGGAATATCATAAGCGTGATGAAGCTACTCAAAAACTAATAGTGGATTTGTGTGAACAACTTGAGAATACTCAAAGAGAAAGGGAGGAATGGCGTGAGCAGACAGAGAACACTCAAAGAGAACTGCAGGAATCCCAGGAACGGGAAGAAAGAGAATTGCAGGAATCCCACAGACGGGATGAAGCTAATCAAAGATTAATTCAGGAATTGACAGACCAGGTAGAGAATACACAAAGATCACTAAAGGCATACATGTAATCCATTAACAAAGAGCTGAAGGAAGTCAGGGAGACCACAAAGGGAATACTGAATGGAACCCAACAGAAGGAATGGGAGTCCAAAGAAACCATAACCAATCAACTAAGTGATTTGAGAACAAACACTGAACACCAAATTAAGGAAGTAAAGAAATTCATACAAGACCTAAAACAGAGCTTCAACAAAGAACTTGAAGCCATCAAATCTGACCAATTAGAAGGAAAAGAGATAAAAAACAAAGTAGAGAGTCTTGACAGCAGGTTAGACCATGCAGAAGATCGAATCTCAGGGATTGAAGACAGCCTAGATATTATAGAGTAAAAACATACAACCATCCAAGACAAGTCCAAGAAATATGATAGGTCTATCCAACACCTGGAAGACACCATCAGGAGGCCCAATCTAAGGATAATGGGTGTAGAGGAGCACCTAGAAACAGAAGTAAATGGTCTAGGAAATTTGTTTAACAGGATCCTAGCAGAGAACTTCCCAAACATACAAAAAGATAGGCCTATTCAGATACAAGAAGCTTTTAGAACCCCAAATAGACCAGACCAGAATAGGACATCCCACCGTCACATTATAATCCACACAGGATCAACCCAGACCAAGGAAAAGATCCTTAAAGCTGTCAAGGAGAAAAGGGTAGCCTGGAATGACGTATGCCATGCCCTAAAAACAAACAAATATCAACCAAGATTACTGTACCCAGCTAAACTCTCCTTCATAACTGAAGGCCAAATAAAAACCTTCCATAGCAAAGAAAAATTGGAACGATACATCTCCACCAAACCAGCCATACAAAAGATTCTTAAAGATATCCTATACATAGAAAACCAACAAGACCGCAACAAAGGCCAAGAAACTGCACCCAAACTGAGAATCCAAAAACCTTAGGAAGAACCCAGTTTTCGCAGCCCCCAAGAAGATGGATAACTTGGCAAGAACTCCCAAATACCTCTCAGTCCTATCTCTTAACGTTATCGGATTGAACTCTCCAATTAAGCGACATAGACTGTCTACTTGGATTAAAAAACAAGACCCTTCTATCTGCTGCCTGCAGGAGTCACATCTTGCCCGTAAAAACAAACACATTTTCAAGGTTAAAGGCTGGAACAAAATCTACCAAGCAAACGGCCCTCATAAACAGGTGGGAGTTGCAATCCTAATATCAGATAAAACAGACTTCAAAATAAAATTCGTTGGAAGAGATAAAGAAGGTCGCTACATACTAATTAAAGGATCTCTCCTTCAGGAGGATATTACAATTCTAAATATCTATTCGCCAAACAATGGAGCACCCAAATTTATCAAAGAAACACTACTTTCCCTCAAATCCCATATAGATCCAAAGACATTAATTGTTGGGGATTTTAACACACCACTCTTCCCACTAGATAGATCAACTCAGCAAAAACTCAATAGAGAAACCGCAGATCTAAACAGCAGCATAGATCAACTAGACTTAACAGACATTTACCGAACATTTCACCCAGCAGCATCAGAATACACGTTCTTCTCAGCAGCACATGGAACGTTTTATAAAATAGACCACATTTTAGGCCACAAAGCAAACTTGTCTAAATTCAGAAACATTGAAGTTATACCTTGCATTCTCTCTGAGGACAAGGGAATAAAATTAGAACTTAACACCAAAAGCCACCAAAGAAAGTCCGGTATCACATGGAGGCTGAACAACACACTGCTGAATCATGAGTGGGTCATGGAAGAGATTAGAAAGGAAATTCAAATGTTCATGCTATTCAACAAAAATGAACACACAAATTACCAGCTCCTCTGGGACACAGCAAAGGCAGTACTCAGAGGCAAGTTTATAGCTCTGAGCTCCTACATCAAGAAATTGGAGAGATCGGAAACCAACAATATAATGACACTTCTAAACCTTTTTGGAAAAGAGCAGCAAGATGAACCCCAATCCAGGAGATGGAAAGAAATAATCAAAAATAAATCAGAATTAAATGAATTAGAACCCAAAAAAACTATAGAAAGAATCAACAAAACAAAGAGTTGGTTCTTCGAAAAACTTAACAAAATTGACAGACCCTTAGCAAACCTTATCAGAAAAAGAAGAGAACACACCCAATTAATAAACTCAGAGATGAGAATGGAAAAATCAACACGGAAACGACCAAGATTCAGAACATTACAAGGGAATACTTCTCAAAACTTTATGCTAATAAGTTTGAGAACTTGACAGAAATCTACTTTTCCTAGCAAATATTGACATGCCAAAACTAAACCAAGATGAGTTAAACCAGCTTAACAGGCCCATATCAAGCATTGAAATAGAAACAGCAATAAGCGACCTCCCAGCTAAGAAAAGTCCAGGACCAGATGGCTTTACAGCGGAATTTTACAAGGCCTTCAAAGCAGAGCTCATACCAATACTCCTCCAACTCTTCAATGAAATGAAAGAGAAAGCTCACTACCGAACACATTCTATGAAGCCATCATAACCCTCATCCCAAAACCAGGCAGGGACTCATCAAAGAAAGAGAACTATAGACCCATTTCTTTGATGAATATTGATGCAAAACTTCTCAACAAAATTTTGGCCAATTGACTTGAACAATTCATCCAAAAAATCATACAACACGATCAAACAGGATTCATTTCAGGGATGCAAAGCTGGTTCAATATACGCATATCAATTAATATTATTCATCACATCAACAGGAGCAAGAATAAGAACCACATGGTTATCTCAATAGATGCAGAAAAAGCATTTGACAAGATCCAATACCCCTTTATGATGAAGGTTCTGGAAAAATTAGGAATCCATGAAATATTCCTCAATACAATAAAGGCTATATATGACAAACCTACAGCCTGCATTATACTCAATGTGTAAAAACTAAAGCCATTTCCTCTTAATTCAGGAACAAGTCAAGGATGCCCACTCTCTCCACTTCTCTTCAATCTAGTATTAGAATGCCTAGCTACAGCAATAAGAAAAGATGCAGACATAAAGGGGATCCAAATAGGGAAAGAAGAAATAAAACTCTCCCTCTTTGCAGACGACATGATCTCGTATTTAAAGAATCCCATAGACTCCACTCCCAAATTAGTCAAACTGATTCAAAACTTTGGCAAAGTAGCAGGTTATAAAATTAACCCCCAAAATCAATGGCTTTTCTCTATGCCAACAATGAGAAAAGTGTGGCTGAAATTAGGAAAGCAACTCCATTTGTAATAGCCCCACAAAAAATAAAATACCTAGGAATTAACTTAACCAAAGAAGTGAAGGACCTCTATGATGAAAACTTTAAAATCTTGAAAAAGGAAATCAACACAGAACTTAAAAAATGGCAAAACCTCCCATGCTCCTGGATTGGCAAGATTAACATCGTGAAAATGGCAGAACTTCCCAAGGCTATCTACAAATTCAACGCGATACCTATCAAAATTCCACCCTCATTCTTCAACGAAATAGAAGAGGCAATCCAAAAATTCATATGGAACAATAAAAGACCCCGAATAGCAAAAACGCTCCTCAACGGAAAGAACACTGCTGGAGGAATATCAATACCAAATTTCAAACTCTACTATAAAGCCATAGTAATCAAAACAGCTTGGTATAGGCATAAAAACAGACCTCAGGGCCAATGGAATAGAATTGAAAACCCAGAAATGAACCTACAGACCTATAGCCATCTAATCTTTGATAAGGAAGCTAAAACAATAGAATGGAAGAAAGACAGCCTCTTCAGTAAATGGTGCTGGCAAAATTGGTTAACTACATGTAGAAAACTAAAGCTAGATCCTTATATATCACCCTGCACCAGAATCAACTCCAGATGGATCAAAGACCTTGAACTCAAAGCAGACACTCTGAAAACATTACAGGATGGAATAGGAGAAACCCTAGGTCTCCTTGGCTCAGGCCGAAATTTTCTGAATAGAGACCCAGAAGCACAACAAATCAAAGAAAGGTTGGACAAATGGGATTGCATAAGATTGCAGAGCTTCTGCAGGGCAAATGACATAGCTGGCAAGATCAATAGAAAGCCCACCGATTGGGAGAAGATCTTTACTAGCCATAAAACGGACAAGGGTCTCATATCTAAAATATACTTGGACCTCAAAAAATTAAACCACCCAACAACAAATCCTCAAAGAAACAACTGCCCAATAAATAAGTGGGCGAAAGACTTAAAGAGAAGCTTCTCTGAAGAAGAAAGAAGGATGGCCAATAGACACATGAAGAAATGTTCAACATCCCTTGCCATAAAAGAAATGCAAATCAAAACAATGTTGAGATATCACCTCACTCCAGTTAGAACAGCAAAAATCAAGAACTCTAACAACAACAGATGCTGGAGGGGATGTGGACAGAAAGGAACCTTACTTCATTGTTGGTGGGAATGTAAACTTGTTCAACCACTTTGGAAAGCAGTATGGAGGTTCCTCAAAAGACTTCACATAGATCTCCCCTATGATCCAGCAATCCCTCTTTTGGGCATTTACCCAAATGTTTACAAACAAGACCACACTAAAGCTACCAGCACAACTATGTTTATTGCAGCATTATTTACCATAGCTAAGATATGGAACCAACCCAGATGCCCCTCAGTAGATGAATGGATCAAGAAAATGTGGTATATATACACAATGGAATTCTATGCCTCCATCAGAAAGAATGACATTTCCGCATTTGTTAGGAAATGGAAAGGTTTGGAAAAAAATTATATTAAGTGAAGTAAGCCAGGCCCAAAGAAGCATAGGTCCCATGGTTTCCCTTATTTGCAATATCTAGTATAGGTATGAGTCAAGCAGAAAAGGTCAGATAATGTGATGTTAGGAAAACGAACCCTTAAATATGTATTTTAATGTTTTCGTTTCTTTCATGCATGTGTTTCTAACACATTTATAAGATTATTTCTTTGTTGCTTTGTATGTCCCTCCCCCACAGTGTAACCCCCGCTTTCACTATATTTGATGTCAGTATAACATGTGGAGGAGATGGGGACAAACAAGTCGTTTAAGGATTCAGGTGGACCTGTTGCAACAATGAGAAGTACAAAATGTCAGGTCAAAACCAGCTTTACAATGTCGGTGTGGGGGGGGAGGGGGGTATAATTGGGTGGGGGGAGGGGGTAGGCTGGGATGGGAGGTGAAGGGTAAACAAAGGAGGAGGCTGCAATGCTTGGTAAGAAATGTATGCATTATCCTGCCCATGTAATTGTAGCCCCTCTGTACAGTATGTTCTCAAATAAAATAAAATTAAATTAAAAAAAAAGAACCGGTACAATTTTTATTTTGATGAATATGTTGTCATAAGAAATATGTAACTGTTATAATGATGTTCTAAATATTTTTGCTTATTGATTTTTATGGACAGATTAATTTATGTGAGGTTTTATAATCATAACAATCATATTTTTTAATTGAAAGCATATTATATATTCTTTTTCATATATATATTTACCTGAGATATTATTGACATTTTAACATAAGAATTGAGGCCATGGATCATAATTATTTTAATTTTTTGAATAACAGTGTTTAAACATATTTTAATGATTATAGTGATATGTTGAACATATTGTATTTAGACATTCACAATGTTTTTAAATTGCTATCCTTATTACTATTTTCCACACTCATACGTAGTACATTTTTCAAATAATATTTTGTTACTCTTTTAAGTATCTCACAAACTACCATCAATTTTTAAATTTTTGATGATTTTCTTATCTTACCTCTATATTTCTTCTATTGCTTTCCCCCCAAAAAAGTTTCTGTAATTCTTTATTTACAGCAGATATCACTTTCATGAGTTCTTTTCTATTTATGTCTGGTTTGGCTGATTTTTGAAAGTTATGTTATGACTTAAATATGACTCTTAATAAGCTATAATTGCTCATACATAGAATAACACATATATCAATCAAAGAAATCAATACTAGTGTAAACTCATAACAAATAATTGCCATAGAAACTTCTCAGTGTATTTGTAAGTATAATTAAATAAAACTGAAATAGTTCTTTCAAGCTCTGTGTTATTGAGTAGATATGAGTTATTATTGACCCATAATGACACAATCACTAAACAAATGTCCATTTCATATATATGGTGTTCCCTATGTTATTTTTTGTTTTGTTTCTTAATTTTATTATTGTAAAGGTCATATACAGAGAGCTTAAAGTTACAAAAATCAGATAACAATTACATTTCCGTTCAAACAGTATTATCCTCTCCCTTGTTTTCTCCCAGGTTTTCCCTCCCCACTATCTGATCTGACCCTCCAAGTTGTATAGTTCAATTCCAAAATAGTGTCTAGTGAGTATCGTTGCTAAATTAGTTCACTTCTTGTCCCACTATTTCTGTGTTTCTTCTTATCCTCCCCAAATCAGATTAATTTAGCTATTTTTAGTTTCTTTCATCAGTGTTATTCTTATAATACAGCTAAATGAAAACTTATGTATTCAAAGGGTATCTATTAGAACTTAAACTGAACAGTTCTATAAAATATAAATCCATTTTCTTTTTTTGAGGGGGGTCCAGTTGTGGAGCCTGAATTTTGAGCCTGGATGCTATCCCTCAGCTCTTCAGCTCAAGGTTAGCGCTCTACCACTTGAGCCATAGCGCAACTTCCGGCTTTTTTTCTTTTTGCTTATGTGGTGCTGAGGAATCAAACCCAGGGTCTCATGCATGAAAGGCAAACGCTCTACCACTGCGCCACCTTCCCAGCCCCTACAAATCCATTTTCTACATATATAAATAATATTAACATAGGTACCATAGTCCATTTTGTGCTGCTGTAACAGAATTCCTGAGACTGGGCCCATTATACTGAACAAAATTATACTGGTCCATATCTCTGGAAAATTTGTGATCGGTATAAAATGATTCTTTACATGTTCTTTCATCCTATGGCAGACAAGTAAAGAGAAGTGAACAAAGGACAAGAAGTCAAACTCACAAACTCAAGCAGATTTTAATTGCCATTAATCCATTCATATAGGGGAACCCTTCTCATCTAAACACCTCACATTGAGTCTAATACTCAAACATAATTTTACTAGTGATTATTTCAGTATTAAAGTAGATATAGTCAGCCCAGGTATATATGCTGTTTCATATAAGATGTTTGCAAATGAACTGTAGAGATACAATGCTTTGTAAACAGGAAAGTGTGTGTGTGTGTCATTTCCTTGATCCAAGAAATGTTATCTCAAAATAATTTTTCCAAGTATCCATTTCTTTAAGAATGGTCAATATCATTCCTTCTGATGGATGAGTAGAATTATATTGTGTATATATACCATATTTTTTTTTTACCTATTAGGCCACTGAAGGGCATCTGGGCTGATTGGATGTTTTGGCTATGGTAAATAATGCTGTTTTGAACATGGTTGTGCTGGTGACTTTAGTGTGGCCTTAAAGAGGGGGATGTGGGGAGAAAGCAGCCAAGAATTCATTGTATATACCATAGAATTGAGAAAAAATAGGGAAATGGTGGGTCAAAGGGTGTTGAAGAGGTTGAAGGGATGACATGGATCAACATGCATCATACACATCAATTGCTTTATGGCAAAAAAATCAATACATAAAAAGAAAAATGAATGAAGGGGTAGATTAAGATGGGTGGTTAAGAACATTGAAAGGGGCAACATTGAACAAGATTCACTGTATTCATAAACTGCTTTGTGAATAGCAAATCCTTTGTAATGTTACTTAAAGATAATAAAAAAAGCAATTAAAAAGAACTGGAGGTCAAAAGCCAAAAAAAGAAAAGAAAGAAAAAGAAAAATTGCCTCATTTTAAGCGTAGACATACTTTTTTTTTCTTTTATCAAGCACAAAGTTTAGACTTTACATGTTATTTTCATCTATCAGAGGTGAGATGATCCGGCAATTTAGCCCTTTAAGGGCCCTCAAATCATTTGGAATATGACTGTAAAAACACATATGTTTCTTGTGTGCTTCTTGTCCACTACTCTTGGCCATCTGGCTGTATTGGTCATTTTTAATTGCCATTGAATAACTTATTTAAAAAAAGCCAGATGGCTTTGGTAGAATTAAAGGTGCCATCTCATGTTAAATATATTATATTTTGTTCATAAACATTTTGTTAACTAGTATTTTTCTGGTATTTGGATTACAAACTATATAGTGCATTGCTCCTATGCTTAAGCTGATGATATACTGAAGAAAATAACCAAACAATGCTAATATATTTATATGTATATGTATATAAAATACACTTACACATAAAGAATGGAATTCCTCTGTTTGCAATCATTTCAATGCTATGGGAAATTTGTACTCAATGACAGAAAAATTATCAGTGCTTTCTCTTCTTTTAAATGATATGCTATCTTCAGTTTCAATAATGTGGAAAAACACTTGCTGTAATATTCGTAAAAATGAGTACTGTTCTAAAGATGTGAACTCGATAGTATAGCAAGTAAATTTGTTATAAAGATTAAAGAATTCTATAAAATTGGTATTGACCCACAAGTTAACCTGCTGACATTTAACTTAAAAATTAGCTTTATAAGCTGAAGAACAGAGGACAAGCCCTGAGTTCAAGCTCCAGAACCAACACACTCTATCACATACACAAAAGATAATCAAATCAAGCCAAAAATTGTCTTGTATATAACTTTATCTGATGTGGGGTGTGGAAGGGTTAAGCACAGAAATGGTGGGACAAAGGGTCAACCAATTTAGCAGAAATTGCTAGATACTACGTTGGAACTATACAATTTTGGGGGAGGGAAGTAGGGAGAGGAAAAACTGGGAAAGAATGAGGGAGGTAATGACACGTTTCAAAAGGAAATACACTCATTACTTGACTCATATAACTGACACCTCTCTGCATATCACTTTTACAAAAATATTTAAAATAAATAAATAAAACAAAAAGAAAAAATTAGCTTTATAGTAATTTTTATCAGAGCTTTAATTAATAATGATAATTTTCTAGATCTGAAAACTATGAATACATTTCAGAAAAAAAAATCAAGTAGCTTTCATACTTTCATGTAATGCGTTATATTTGCTAACTTGATAAAAAAAAACGGCATACTATATCACCACTTTTTAGTAGAAAATCATATTGGCATTTAAATAAATACCAGTATTATCAATTGGCTAGTTCAATGATGACATTGACATATATTTAAGAAATTTCAGTTTATATATTTAGTAACAATAAACAAAAAAATCTGAACATATGTTCTCACAAGTTTAATTTTTGTCCTAATTTTAAAAATGTATAGTTAGGGTCAAACTTTAGTAGCAATGTATTTATAGCAACTTCAAAATTTGCAAGATAACATCTTTCTTAATCTAGTCAGAATACTGACAAATCTCCCTTATCTCTTTGTATTATGACATTTTTGTTGACACTGTTGTATTGAAGAACTTATTATTAGCTAAAGCCTTTCCCAAAATAATCCTACTGAAAGATGGAACATCCTGATAAACTATATAATAACATTCCTAAGAAGCTATTAAAAATTGATACATCAGGCTGGGAAGGGAGGTGAAGGGTAAACAAAGGAGGAGGCTGCAATGCTTGGTAAGAAATGTATGCATTATCCTGCCCATGTAATTGTAGCCCCTCTGTACAGTATGTTCTCAAATAAAATAAAATAATATTTTTAAAAAATTGATACATCAGTCCAACAAAATCATTTTAATTATGTACTTTTGTGTACAATAAAACTTTTGAGTAAAAAATGCTGTTACATTTTGTGTAAAACAAAAGTAAAATATGAAAAATAATTTTCAGCTGTGGACATTGGCAAAATATGCATTGTAATATGTTTGGCTAAACTATTATTTCTGACTAATATTTTGTTGTTTGTGCCCATAATTGAAATCAAGAATAACCTGCAGAATTTGCTAGTAACTAAATGTTAATAATTCATAATATTACTTATTTTTGGTGATGTATTTCAGAGAAAATTTAAAGAACAACTTAGCCATATTATGACGCTGTTAATAATCTGAAACAGACTTGAAGGGAGTCTGAGAGCTTGTCAATGGTCAATTTTGTTTCTTTTTTGTTATTTTTTATTAGTTATCTTTAAGGAGTTGTACCAAGTTTGTTGCAATTTAACAAATAAATTTAAGAATACAATGCATCTTGATCTACGTCACCCTTTTCAACATTCTGATCCATCCCTTTTCTTCCTGTCCCTTCCTATACTCTTCTTAATTTTGTAGGATACACAATGGATTCTTGACTGCATTCTTCCCATCTTTCCTTTTCACTTATCCACTGCTTTGCCCTGACACTTCCCATATGAATACCTGCCTCTGGGTGGTGAACTATAATTTTACCTTTCTGAGGAATTACACTATAGTTTTCCACACAGAAATACAGTTTTATTTATTTAAATTCTTTCCTGGTTGCATACAAACACATAAACTCATTACCCTGGACATAATTACAAGTGAATAGATTATTTGGTACCTGGCTTTAAAAATTTAGAAACATTATTAGATTTCATCGTTACTTAGTGACCAAAGGAAAACATTAAAAAAATGAATGAATTCATTAGTAACTTCCTTATAGTTTTCCTACTCCTTCACTCATCTCACTTTTCTAAGCTTCTTACCTACCAATAATGGTGCACACCCATAATATTCAGGCAGCAGGAGGCTGAAGCAGCAGGATCAGCAATGCTTCCACAGACTCTAGGGCTGTGAACTGGGTTTCTTCTTTCTACACTTTTTCCTTCTGTGTATATTCGAATGCCCAGTAAGATGTGAGCTCTGGGTGACACATAGGGGTTCTCCCAGTATGAGTTCTCTGATGTTCAATGAGATGAGAGATCTTGTGGAATGCTTTTAGACAGTTCTGATATGGGTAGGCTTTGGCTTCAGTGTGAGTACTCAGGTGCTGCAAGAGGGCTGAGCAGACATTGAAAGTCTTCTCACACTCCCACACTCAAATGTTCTGTCCACCATGAAATCTGGTGTTATTTAAGGGAGGAGATCTGTACAAACACCTTCCTACAGTTCTGATATACATTGGCGCTTTCTCCAGTGTGGATCTAACTTTGATATGATTTCAAAAGATGAGTTAATATTTTGCTTGCACAATGTCCACAAGTTCACGAAGTCCATTCTGGTAGGACCAGGTTATGAATCTTTAGTGTGGGTCATTTTATGGACTGAAAACTACCTTGGGTTCCGGAACATTTGAATCTCTTCGTTGCATCGTCAAAGTTGGCTCACATAGTGAACCCTTCTAAAAAAGAATCTGCTGCTCTCAATGGTGAAATGCTTTTCTTAAAACCACTGTTTCCCTTGCTTCCTTCAGAGCCCTTTTGGTGAATGTTCACAGGGGACCTGCTTGCCACAGAACCGCTGCTCTCCTTGACTCTGCCCACTTCACAGTCCTTCTGGTAGAAGTTTTACATGTGAACCACGAATTATGTTTTTACCTCTCAAGCTACGTTTGCTCACGAACGTTCTAGAAGGAATGTCTAGGCTCCAGCCTCCATCTTCAGCACAGAAGGCATGAACCTGAGCATTCCCGGGACTAAGCCACTTCTTGGTTCAGGGTAAGAACTTCCACCACGTTATTTTTCTTCAATGGATTCATGGCAGGAAGAAAATCCAGTTGAAGTACTCCTATAGCCCCAGTTCATTCTAGAAAGGAGTCTTGAAGAATTTCTCTCTCCACTGGTCAGCAGTCTTTTGCTTTCTGTAATGGAGATATCAGATCAGCTTTGGAAAGATAGAGTTCCACTGAGACCAGCTTTCTGTAGTTTCCCAGTGTCACTTTCCTGTACAAGGAATTCTCTGGAGGCTCAGCAGGCCCTGCTCCTACAGGGTGAAAGTCAGTGCTGTTTCTTCAAAGTTCACTGGTTCATGTGACCAGGATACATTAGTCTGTAAGACCATATTTATGTTCTCTTCTACATCACTTTCATGAGTGAGCAGAGTTCAGGCTCAGGCTGTTGGCACCAGTGGACCCATGATTGGGAATTACACTCTTGGAGTTCTCCCCTGAATCAACTCTATTTCAGTTAATATTTTTGTATGTAATTCTATACCACCCAACAAATTTACTTACAAATTTATACATAAAATCTAGCTTTCAAATGTATGTGAAAGCATGCAACATTTGTCACTATGGCCTAGCTTCACATAATGTAATATTTTCCCCAGGTCTTTCCATTTCTTGACAAATGGTACTTAATAGCAGTATAAATAGTTATAAATTCAAATCCCATGTTATTCATTTTGCCATTTAAATGTCTTCCATTACCTTATTTCCTTTGAATTCTACACACAACTACAAGCATTTGTTTTACTGTTAACTTGATCCTGTATTTATTTTTCCTTTCTTTTTTCCTTCTTTCCTTCTTTCCTTGTTTCCTTCTTTCTTTCTTTCTTTCTTTCTTTCTTTCTTTCTTTCTTTCTTTCTTTCTTTCTTTCTTTCTTCCTTCCTTCCTTCCTTCCTTCCTTCCTTTCTTTCTTTCTTTCTTTCTTTCTTTCTTTCTTTCTTTCTTTCTTTCTTTCTTTCTTTCTTTCTTTCTTTTTCTTTCTTTCTTTCTTTCTTTCTTTCTTTCTTTCTTTCTTTCTTTCTTTCTTTCTTTCTTTCTTTCTTTCTTCTTTTATTGTGAAAATACTGTACAGAGGGGTTACACTTACATGTGCAAGGGAATGAATACATTTCTTATCAAGCATTGTTGCCTCCTCCTTTGTTGCCCCTTCCCAACCCTTCCCATCCCCACCATTCCTTTCTTTTTATAAATTGATTTTCCACTTATTTTGGTGGTTCACTTCAAATAGCAGCCTCTGTGTAGTTGCAATTGACTTTCAATCAATTACATTATTTTTCATTTGATTCAAATTTTTCAGAAATAAAAACACATCTCTACTCACAGGATATGTGCTAAATTTCATTCAATCACATATGTCCTTGTCATAGGTAAACTTGAACCAAAAAGTTGGCAATAATGCACAATAAATACTGGATGTATATTGTGATTAAATCAAACCAGTACTTGTATTTTACAGAAGAGCTCAATTCTAAAGCACTCAATTGGTTGGAAACTTAACTAAAAATAATGACAGTACTTAAGAATATTAGCCTAGCCATCATTTTCTATTCTGCTTTGAAAGAGAAATGTGTTTGTATTACTATTCATTCACCATGCGTCTAAATCTGAAATTTTATATGAAATGTTATATTTCAAAATGTATTAAAATTTTATTTTTAAAGTAGAGAAACTATATATTATCAGGTCTAAAAGCATAAAGTGGATTAATATTAAAAAATAAATGGCCAATGAAGAAAGAATTTGTGACTTAAACTCGGTTTAGATTCATTTGCCTCTTGTGGGTAATAGTGTCGTACACATTGAAAATTCAGATTTTTAGAAAAGGCCTGTTTTGCCTTCAGACTTGCCTTATTGAACCACCATTTACATCTCTGATGATAGTTGTTTAGAACATGTATGAAGTCAGATCAAATGGTGGAACCAATAATTAATTAATCAATGTTGATTTAAAAATATTAGTTGGCTTTGATTTTCCTTATATTTTGTCTTTTGGTCTGCACTATCTTTGTTAATATATCTTTTCTCCTGGCCAGTTTGAAAGGGTAATTTTTTCATCATACTAGTACAGATTAATACAGAATTACTCTTTTCATTCAGCTTTTTTTGGTATGGTGTTATATTGGTCATTAGTTTGGGATAATTAACAATTTAAACCTTTGGATAATTATTTGTGTGGAAAAACATAATCATACTTTTCACCATTCGTAATAATTCAGCTTTATTTTTGTCTCTTTTATATTTATTTCTTTAGTTTGCCTGTTCAGTTCATTATTCCAAAGTTTGTTGTATCATTCTCTTATATTTAATGTCTCATTTTTTTCTTGGTAGCTTGAATATTTCACAAGTATCCATGCTCTAATTTTTCTCCATTTCCTCATGTGCCTGTACTTCTGGATCGAGTTTTAGACAAAGTTTATTTTATAGTCAACAAACCCATACCCACACATACACAAACTAAACTTCTTAAGTATTACTACACCTTAACCAAGGTTGTCTTACTTCCATACTAACAATTAACATTCTCAAAAGTTTACTAATAAACAAAACTAAAGGATTTGGTTTAGTCCCTAAGTAGTTCACTCTTCAGAGAGATGTTGCTTCAATATTTAACCTCTCATTTTCTCACCTTCTAGAAACTCACGTCACCTTGACTTTTCATATTTTGTGTCTTCTCTAACCCTCATTTCTTTACTCCCCTGGATTTTCATTTAATGGTCTTTCACTGCACCACAAGCCTTTCCTAGTCAGCACTTGTTCTCCTTTCCATAATACTCTTATTCACATTTCTGGACACAACCACTGTACAAACTCTCCTACCCCAATTTTCAGACTTGAATTCCAACAGTGTAACATCTATGTATCTATGCATGTACGTATCTATCTGTCATCTGTATATTATTTCAGAATACTTACAGTTACACAAAAGATACTCTATAGAAACTCTTCTTTCTTACACTCAAATTTTCAAATAATTAATTAACTTCATTTTTATAATGAATCCTCAGTGAAGTATTTATGAATTCTTTTCCTTAAATTTCCTAATTAGCCTTGTCCAAAATGAGCCTACCAAAATCTTGCCTGGTATTCAACAACTACATTTTATATTTTAGAATCTGGGACTAGATGTTCAGACGTAAGCTAACATACATGTTGAAATAATTTCTAGCTAAAGAAAGACTACAGGATAATTTTCTTTTTTTCTAATCTTCCTTTGGACTACTACTGGTTGCTACTATTTTATGGGGTTTTTTGAATAAATATTACATTATTTCAATTAAGTAATTGTGAATAGTATTTCTTTTCATTGCACAGAAATGAGACAAGCAAATAAAATGTCTTAAATAATAAATATATTTTGTTGAGAATTTATCTCTGCTCTCAAAACCAATATATGTATTAGTATAAACATTGTTACATAATTTTGCAGCTACTGACTCTAGACTAATATACTTAAATTACAAGCTTATCCTTTAGTAATATTGAAGCAATGTATAATATGTACATTTGCTGGTGTGACAGAAGCTAGAACACTTTTAAACAAATTTAGGGTGAAACAAGTTGAAGGTGACCAGAGTAGGAGTAATGTAGTAATATACAAGATGCTCAGACTAAGTAAAATTTCTGCTTGTATTGCTGGGGACAGCTAGATTATCTTTTCCAATACTATTTCAGCATTCTGTGCTCAAATATTAAGCAATAACTTCTAGCTCTTGGTTGAAATATAAATTAGTTTCTCCTAAGAGAAATAATCTTTTAGTCTCTTTCTTTTAAATTTGGACTAGACATGCCAAAGACATATGAGCCCACACAATAACTTTAGAGTGAAAGATAGCTTCAGTACTTCAAAGTCATAGCCACATCCCTGCAGAGAATATTGAAGGAAAGCTTCTCATAAAATTCAACTCACAACCATGGTGCACAAATACTAAACTGTGAGCTTGAGAATGTGGGAAGACTAGGATTTATTATCAATGTCCCTCAGGTCGGTAGCAGACCTTCCAATACAGAATAAATCTAGGAATAAGTGGAACCAAAGAAGAGAGGCAATGAATTTCCTTCCTTGTTTTTATTTTTAATGTGTTAATCATCTCCTTATTTCTCAAGGATAATATTTCTAACAGCAATAGACTCTATGTTCTAAAAATGTGTTAGCAACTTTGGCGGGGGTTTGGGTGGGTAGTGGTGGAGGTGGGTGGGAAGGGATGGCAGGGGTAAAACAAATGAGGAGGCAACAATGCTCTGTAGGAAATATACTCACTACCTTGCTCATGTAATTGTAACCCCTCTGTACAGTATGTAAATAAAAAATATACAAAACTGAATAAAAAAGAAACAAAAATAAAATGTGTTAGCGTAATTTAATTAAGGTTTATAGACAGTGTATATTTTATAGACAGTGTATATCCTTTAATTTCCTTAAGTCTCAAGTTTAAAAATCTCAGTTTGTATATTGTCATGTCCCTGAGCCGAGGAGATAGCTTATTGTTGATAGTACCTTGATAAAGTAAAATCAGTTAAAAATACTTCCAATTCTGATTTCAACAGGAATCTTTATAAGTGTAGTAACTAGTGTTCTGAAAGTAGGAAGAAATGGTGCACTATTGAAATGGATTTTGGGAGAAAAGACTAAATGGCTTTTATCTCATGGTATACATATCATATTACATGATATATAACAATATAGTAAAAGTACTGCACATTTTAAATATACATGCAAAAATGTGAACAACGCTATAGAGATGACAATTTTGGCAAAAAACCAAAGGTAATTCACAAGATATGAAGGAAATAGCATCCCCAGCATTCCTAGAATGGCATGATGAAGATATCTCAATGGGGGTATGGGTTGTGAACAGTTTTATTAGCCTTCTTTGGAGCGTTAATTAGCTGGAGATCTAAATCAAAATTGACAGCTAGCAGAATCTTTTTCTCTTGAGTTAAAGTCAAACTAATTAAATTCCAGAAGGAAAACATTTTCCTTCTAGGATCCTTGATCTGTCATCCTTGTATAGTGTAAAAAAAGAGTACTATGGCCTGACAATAATGTAATCAGCTGCTAGACTTTCACTACTTATGTGTTCAGATAAATATAAAATAGACCATTAATACTGTTAAAGATTATGCTTAAAATAATGCATGCACAAATCACAAATCTTTTTTTAAAATATCAGTATGAAAGATGAGTCCTATTACTGTCAGTCAATATCTAAGAAATATAGCAAATATTTGATAAAATATTTTCAATTTTATGTATTTCATAAATTGACTCAATTCATTAAGTGAAAACCATATATTCTCAACTACATACCTTGCTGTGTCTTTATTATTAAAAAAAAAAGAACTGTGTTATTTAATCTTTGGAGCCACAGAAGTTCAACTGTAAGGTTACAAGCCACTATTTTGCTGTGAGTTTCAGTTGGTAATCATTTCCTTCCTACATTCACATTTTCTTTTGGTCAGATTGCCTATGTCTTTATGGGATTGTAGTTTATGTAGTATTCCACAGGAACAGGGTACTGTTTGTCATACGTGGCAAAATACTATATCAATAACAAAAATGTAGTTTTCTATAGTTTATCTTATTCTGTACATACATTTTCCTTGTTGTAAATGTTAATGATATTTATTTTTAGATTTTTTTATTATTTCATCAAGATATACCTATAATTATTTACTTTGTTTTTCTTGTTTGGTGGACTAGTGAATTCCTTTAATCACTGGATATTTACTTTTTAATCAAATTTCTGATAAGATATTGACTTCTCTTTTTTTATATTGTCCATACTCTTGTTTATGTTACTCTATTACACAAGCATTGGTCCTCTTATGATGTCTCATTACTCACTGATACATGAGTCATTTTATTTCATTTTCTCTTTACATAGTTCATGTTGGATGGTACTATGGCAATGTCAGTGAGGTCAACATTTGTTATTTCCTTAATTGACAATATGGCCAATAATTTTTTCAGTGAAATGATTACCTTTTCGTTGAATTTTATAACTACAAGTTTGATTCAGGTCTTTTCACTAAATTAACTTAACCAAAGAAGTGAAGGACCACTATGATGAAAACTTTAAAAACCTGAAAAAGGAAATCAAAAGAGTACTTAGAAAGTGGAAAAACCTCCCTGCTCCTGGATTGGAAGGATCAAAATCATGAAAATGGCAATACTTCCCAAGGCTATCTTCAAATTCAATGCCATACTTATCAATATTCCAACCTCATTCTTCAAGGAAATAGAAGAGGCAATCCAAAAATTCATAGGGTACAATGAAGGACCCCGAAAGCAAGAATGATCCTTAACAGAAAGAACAGTGCTGGAGGAATATCAATACCAAATTTTAAACTCTACTACAAAGCCATAGTAATAAAAACAGCTTGGTACTGGCACAAGAACAGACCTTAAGACCAATGGAATAGAACTGAAAACCCAGAAATGAACCCACATACCTATAGCCATCTAATTTTCCACAAGGGAGCAAGAAAAGAAAATAGAATGGAAGAAAGCAGCCTCTTCAGTAAATGATGCTGGCAAAATTGGTTAACCCCCTTTAGAAAACTAAAGCTAGATCCTTATATACCACCCTGCACCAGAATCAACTCCAAATGGATCAAAGAACTCAGAGTCAAAGCAGGCACTCGGAAAACATTACAGGACAGAATAGGAGAAATCCTACCTCTCTTTGGCATAGGCCGATTATTTTTTTATTGTGAGAATACCATACAGAGGAGTTACAATTATAAGGGCAAGATAACGAGTACATTTCTTATCAGGCATTGTTCCCTCCTTTTTGTTTCCCCTTCCTATTCCTTCCCATATTCCACCCATCTCCCCCTATCTGATCCTCCCCCCTCCCCCGACCAAAGTTGTTAAGTTTGTTTTTCCAAATAATGACTTGTACATCTCATTGTTGCAATGTGTCCACCTGTATCCCTACTTAAAAGATTTGTTTTTGCCCTTCCCCTCCACAAATTATACCAACATCAAATTCAGTGAAAGCATGGGTTATAACATAGAGACCCAGAAACACAACAAATCAAGGAAAGGTTGGACAAATGGGATTGCATAAAATTGCAGAGCTTCTGCATGGCCAAGGACATAGCTAGCAAGATCAATAGAAAGCCCACGGATTGGGAGAAGATCTTCACTAGCCATACAACGGACATGGAACTCATACCTAAAATATACCTGGAACTCAAAATATTAAATCCCCCAACAACAAATCCTCAAAGAAACAACTGCCCAATAAATAAATGGGCTAAAGACTTAAAGATAAACTTCTCTGAAGAGGAAAGAAGGATGGCCAATAGACACATGAAGAAATGCTCAACCTCCCTAGCCATAAAAGAAATGCAAATCGAAGCAACACTGAGATACCACCTCACCCCAGTTAGAATAGCTATACTTAAGAACTCTCATAACAACAGATGCTGAAGGGGACGTGGCCAGAATGGAACCCTACTGCACTATTGATAGGAATGTAAACTTGTTCAGCTACTTTCAAAGTAGTATGGAGGTTCCTCGAAAGACTCCACATAGAGCTCCCCTATGACCCAGCAATCCCACTTTTGGGTATTTCCCCAAATGATCACAAACAAGACCACACTAAAGCTACCAGCACAACTATGTTTATTGCAGCATTATTTACCATAGCTAAAATATGGAACCAAACCAGATGCCCCTCAGTAGATGAATGGATCAAGAAAATGTGGTACATATACACAATGTATTCTATGCTTCTATCAGAAAGAATGACATTGCCCCATTTGTTAGGAAATGGAAAGACTTAGAAAAACTTATATTAAGTGATATAAGCCACGTCCAAAGAAACCTAGGTCCCATGGTTTCCCTTATTTGAAATATCTGAAACAAGCAGAAAAGATCAGATAGCTTAATGTTAGACAAAAGAAACCCCAAGATAAGGACTCAAGTGGTTTTTCTTTCTTCCTATTGTTTCTAACATATTTATAGGGTAATTTTTTGTTGATTTGTTTGTCCTTCCCCCATGGTATAATCCCTATTTTCACTCTATTTGATGTTGGTATAATTTATGGAGAGGAAGGAAAAAAACAAACTGTTTTTTGTGGAGGGGGGAATGGTAATGAGCAGGGGGTAGAGAGTAGGGGGAAATGTAGTTGTGGAGTTGTGAGGGAAAGGATGATAGAGGAAACACCAACAAAGGAGGAGGCAATAGTGCTTGATAAGAAATGTACTCATTACCTTGCTCATGTGATTGTAACCCCTTTGTACAGTATTTTCACGATAAAAATTTATTTTAAAACTTACATATGTAAACACACACACACACAAACACACACACAAACACACACTCGGTGATATATGTTTAACTTCTTACTGGTTTGATTGTGTGCACCTTATATTCTTGATCACACAATATTGCATTTGTGCAACAGAGTTGCCTTCTTTGTAGTGACTTTATTATAGGTTATTTTTAATTATATGACCACAAAACTCATTTGAATAAAATGTAGTGAATTATACCATATTGTAACAAACTAAAAAAAATACAACATACAGAGAATAGTTATTTGAATATGTAGAAAGCTTTGCTGATAATCTAAATCCATGATTAGATAGTAATCTATAACATTAAAGGATAGAAACATGATTTGAATAATCTGATTCAACATGCAACAAATTACTTAAAATGTGAAGTATTTCATCTTAAGAAATGTGATTATATAAAGAAATTTTATTTCATCTTAAGAAATGTGATTATATAAAGAAATTTTCAAAATAAATTTAAGATTTTTACTGCAATACTTTACCACTCTACCATTTAATATTTTTACTAATTGAAATTGAATGCCAGGTGATGCTTGCCCATGCCTGTAATTCTAGCTATCTCAGGAGGCTGAGATTTGAGAATAGAGTTTCAAAGCCAGCCTTCGCAAGAAAGTCTATTATGATACTCTTATCTCGAAGGAACCATCAAAAAAGCCGGAAATGGAGCTGTGTCTCAAGTAGTAGAGCTCAGAGACAGAGCCCAGGCCCAGACTTCCAGCCCTAAGACATGTCAATAAATAAACATACAATAAACAAACAATAAATAAGAAAAAGAAAGAAAATAAATTGAAATGGAGCCATTCCTACGTAGTCCAGTATTGTGTAGGTTTATAAAATTCTAATCTCAAAATTTCAACTCATTAATTAAAATACCAACTAACCTTAACAAATGATTGCTTACAGAATTTAGAGAAGTAATATCAATTGTCAGCCTTTCTCATAAAAAATGCAAATTTATCCTTAAATATTTTGTCTAAATAAATTTTTACTGAAGTGTTACATGGGGGGAGCAGCCCCAGGGTTTGAACTCAGGACCTCATACTCTCTCTTGGCTTTTCCACTTGATACTGGTGGTCAAAGACTTAGGCCAAAACTCCACTTCCAGCTTTATACTGGTTAATTGGAGATAATCATCTTAAGGACTTTCCTACAAGGACTGGCTTCGAAATATCAGCTTCCTGATTAGCTAGATTTACAGTTATGAGCCACAGGTAACTGGCTAAAAGTTGTAATTTATTGTGATTTTTTTAGTCTTATCATTAAGTCATTGGACAAAGGCATTGGCAGAAAACAAAGCAGCTTACAAACACAATATGCCTTGATCAGTGTTACCTCTTTCAACATTGTCACCAGTCTTTCTTCTACCATCCCCTTCTGTTTGGTAGGCTATACACTAGACTCTTGCCTGCATTTTCTTCCCCTTTTCCTCTTCATTTGTCTAGTCTTTCCCCTTGACCCCACCACGCCACTTTTGATATCTGAATTTGTGTTTTTTTCACTACATTCCCCATGTTTTTTTTGTTGGTTGGATTTTTTTGTCACTCATGAGGCTTGTGAATGCATATATATATATATATATATATATATATATATATATATATGTACATATACACACATATAGATGTTAATATAGAATATATAGTACATAAATATAAAAAATAGATTTTGATAAAGATGAAAATAAAAATTTTTTTATTCCTTAAGTGTTCTTCATATCAATTTATCATCTCTTCCTATTTATACTAACTTAGTCCTAATTATCTCATACTTGTATGAATAGTAAAGCTCTTAATTGGTTCCTCTTGATCTGAGATCCTATTTACATGAATTTCTTTTAAAAAAGCTTTTGATATAGCTTTAATAGATAACACACTTTTTCTAATTAAAATAGCTTTGTGTTTGTTTTCTCAAAGTTCAAAAAGTGGACTTAAATTATATTCTCAAAATTATTCCTACTTTTTCTGATTAAAAAATTGCAATGATTTTATTCCCAGAAGATTCCTCTGAGTAATGTATTATACATTTCTAAGCTCAGAAAGTTTTAATGCACAACTGTGGCAGTCATTCTTCTCTAAAAATGCATGTCAATTTTCATCACTGTAACTAAGTCAATTCTAATCACTTAATTCAAATTGTTTATTAATCAATTTTTAAATTCAGCAATGTGTTAGACTCTCATCACTGAGAAATAACCTATGCAAAACCAGTTAAAGGAGGGAAGGCTATGTTGCTTTATGGTTCCGTTTTAGTTGATCTTGGCTGAGAGAAAATGGCCAAGACAAGGAAATAAGTAACACATTATGGTGATTTGTAAGCAGAGAGAGAACTCCTGAATAAGTGTGTTTCTCATTTTCCCTCCCTTGATTCTAAGTTCTTAGACTTGAGGATAGTACACAATCAGTATGTGTTTTTCCACTTTGCTAAACTTCTCTGGGAACTCAGTCCCCCATACACCTAGTTGTGTATGTTATTGCTCTCCTGCATATTTTTCAATCCAATCAAAGTGACAATATGACTTAACCATTTCATTTGAACACAGCACCCAAACACATCTCCTTATCCAAAAACGTTCCACTTTTGTCTCCAAAAGGTGTACATTCATCTTCTGACACTAGCATAAAAGGAGAGGTAACAGAAAGCATTGCCTCTCTCCAAAATTCTTTGTAGCCTTGACTTCCAACATCATTCAAAATTCCAGGTTCAAAATGTGCACAGAGACTCAAAGAAAATTTTTAGCTGAGAGTTGCCATGAAAATAAAGCAAAATAGGGCTGGAAAAGTGGCTCAGTGGTAGAGTGTTTGCCTTGTATGCATGAGGCCCTGGGTTCAATTCCTCAGCACCATATAAGCAGAAAAAGCTGGAATGGACACTGTGGCTCAAGTGGTAAAGTGATAGCTTGAAGTGAAATGCTGAGGGACTGTGCCCAAGTTCAGGCCCCATGACCAAAACAAAAAAAAGTAAATAATTTTTTTTAAAAAAAGCAAAACCAATTATATGCCAAGTATATAGACACATGCCTTTAATTAAAGCTACTCATAGTGAAGACAGGAGGATCACAATTCTAGGGAAGCCTGAGTAAAAGCACTAGACCCTATGTGAAAAACAAACTAGGATTGTCCAGTTTTAAGTGGTAGAGTGCTTACTAGGACAGTATGAAGCTTTGGTCCAAGAAAGAAGAAGAGGGGCAGAGAAGAAGAAGAAGAGGAACCAGAGAGGTAGAGTAAGAGGAAGGAAGAAGAGGAAGAGGAGAAAAAAGAAGTAGAGAAAGAGGAACAAGGAGGAGAAAGAAGAGAAAAGAAGAAGAAGAGGAAGAGGATGACAGAGAGGATGAGGAGCACCATACTTTCAATATATAATAACATGGTGTAAACACTCCTATTCCAAAAGAAAAGAATTGGAGAGCAAGGAAAAAATGGACCAGTAACTAAATTAATGGACAAAGAATTTGACTTGAAATTTCTTAATCGAACAATGTGTAAACAGAGGAAAGGAGGTTAATAGCATTAGCACATGTAAAATCACTTATAAAATAGAAATGATATGTCATTTGATACTCACCAGAATGGGTAAAAGAAGATGTGCATTAGTAGGTTTGGCAAGGATGTAAAGAAATTGAAGCTCTCATACACTGTAAAATAGCACATTCATCTTGGAAATTAGTGTGTAAAAGTTCCTCACGAAGTTAGTTACAGAAACACCAAACAGCCTAGAAACTTTGTACAGCCTAGAAAGTTTGCCTATAGTTTTTATACACTTAAGTTCAAAACTTGTGCATCATCACAGCAATATTATCTATGACAGCCAAAGAATTGAAAAAAAATTTCAGGCTGACCAATAGGAAAACAGATCACAAAACATATTATACTCATGAAATAGCCCATTATCAAGTAAAAAAGAGAAATGGAGAATTGATATTAGTGGAAACACTGACAACAGGCTAGATAGAAAGAACTAGACACAAAATAACACATAAAATGATTTGATTTTCATGAAATTTTTGAATTATCAAAATGAGGCATAATATTAGTTTCTTTGGCGTTGGAAGTCTAAGGAGAATTCAGAATAGCTGCAGACAGGTATAAGATTTCCTTCTGAATGACGAATATTTGAGAATATTCCAAGGTGATAATGATCAAATATACTTTCAAAATACAAAGAATCCCTAAATTTTATAGAATTAATTTAACAAATATAACATTTTTCAATTACACATAAAATGATTTTTAAATGGAATAATAGATAATCTTTAACAAAAGTAAAAATAAATAAATGTTCTGGAATTTGGGAGTTGCACAGTCTCTCCTGCTAGGCATAAAATTAAAGTGTTCTACTATGAAAGTAGACATAGAATATAGCAAATTGGTGGAAAACAGGAGCAAGTAAAAAAAAAATCAATGCATATTCCACAAAATTAAGAAAAAATCAGAGAATAAGCAGTTGGGAGAGATGAGTGGAAATGTTAAAAAGGGATTAAAGTGATCAAGATGTATTGTATTCAAAAACTACTTTATTGAATTGCAACTCCTTTCTCCAACTATTCAAATAAAATATTTTAAAAACTAGCAAATAAAATAAATTAATTAAACAAAAATAAATAATGAATAGATAAATAAAATACAATAAAAAATAAACTATAGATCCATAACAATATATGCCACAAATTTATAACCCAAACAAGAATAAAGTAGTTTTGTTCGTGCTTCTAGATATATAAGGTAGAAAATTTTGACTACATCTAATTTATTGAGTTCTTTTGTCAATGGCATTAATTATGCCGGTAGTAAAAATAATCATGAAGTTCTGAAATGAACAATACAGTATCCAGGATATTACTAATTACTAATGCAAAGATATTATTGCAGAAAGATGGAATAGTATATGTTTGTATGATTAGATAAAATATCAAAATGATGTCAGAATGTATCATAGATTTCACAGAAATAAACAATAGAAATTTAAATGTATAAGCCAGGGAAATACAGCATGATTACAGCAAGTAATTTATCTTTTTTTCTCGGAAATGAGAGAAAAATAAAAACAACAGTTCACAGGACAACAGTCAAATGTGGTCAAAGTCACAAACACTACTTTTAATCCTATACTAGAAAGGTGAGGTCACCCTAAAAAATCACGTGTGGGAAGGTAAAGACTGCACTGAATTCTTTATACTCACATTTATACAGTGAAACATGACCACACAAACATTCTTCTAATAAACTCAGCACCACCTTATGTTTATTAACACCTGCCTATGGTTTTCTAAATTGAAAAACTGGACCAACATCATTGCATTGTTATTAACATTTAGAGTTAAGTAAATTGGTTAGCAGAGTTTAAGCAAATGGTATGAATTCAACAGTACAGTACCAGAACTGTATACAACATACCATTTTTTAGTTTATTTTTGTATTAATGTGTTAATGCTTAGGCTTTCCTGGACTGAGATCTTCCTATTGAGACTTTGTATATAGCTGAGATGGCAGACATATGCTAACTTGACTAGCTATTGGATGGGATGTGATCATTGTTAGGTCTGCAGGAAGCCTACACCCATCTCCTTCACCAGCCTGAACCCAGTAATCACCTGACTGTCCATCACCTAACTGTGAGTCAGAAAAGGATCCTTGAATCTGAGGTTACTTTCTCCATGTCTATTTTCTATTGTGACTTATCCATTTAGGAGCTTAAACTAAGGATCTATGCACTGTCCTTGAGTTTTATGTTGGAGCAAAAGGCTAATAAACACCATATATGACTAAGCTTATATTAAAATGAAATGGTAAATTAATATATATGATAAACTGATAAGAGAACCTACTAATGCTCATGTGTGTGTGTGTGTGTGTGTGTGTGTGTGTGTGTTTGTGTGTGTGTGTGTGTGTGTTTTATAAGAGCACATTATTAATACTCTATTTGCTATAAACTTTAGAAAATTATCTAGGATATTATTTTTAGGGTAGTAAGTTCTATAGTATCGATGACATAAGCTTTCACCTTCCAGGATTTATTACTATGAATCAATCTTGAACCTTATCTGTTCTTGTTTGTTGAACCATGAGCTTTAAAAGCAAATTCTCCTATATCTGAATTTCCAACAGGGAAGTAGCAGTCTAACCCTACATTCATATCATTGAATCTCAAGTTAGCAGCTTTTGCCCATCAATAAGATAATTACAGAAGGGATGAACACACAACAATTAAATATATAGGGTGAAAGGGAAACAAAAAAGTAAGCATTTTTAACTCCATATGATAATGCCACAGGGGATCAAAGAACTACAATTAATTATCCAAAAAAGAGCCAACACACCTGCAAAGCATCCTGTTATATTGTTACAAGTGGTGGCTCTTGTTAACCTCTCAGTATGCCTAATATATAAATTAAGGTTTGCCATAGTTATGGTTTGTGTTTATTTTTTTGGTTTTTTTTTTTTTGGGGTCCGGTAATGGGGCCTGAACTGTGGGCCTGGACGCTGTCCCTTGGCTCTTCAGCTCAAGGCTAGTGCTCTATCACTTGAGCCACAGCGCCACTTCCGGCTGTTTCTTTTTTCTTATGTGTTGCTGAGGAATCAAACCCAGGGTCTCAGGCATGCAAGGCAAGCGCTCTACCACTGAGCCACCTTCCCAGCCCTGCTATAGTTATTATTATGAATCTCTCTGCTCATTTTTACCCCCCAAAAGGATGACTTATTTCTTCTATTTAAAGACAGGCCTTCATCTTTAGTGTTCAACCATTTAGTCTCTTCTCCATTATTACCAGCTCTTTGTCTGAGTATACATTTTTCCCCCTTGTTTAGGAATTGGTACCGAAAGTTAAAGAATCCAATCTAATAGAAAGTGTAAAGACCCCTATGCTCTAGGAGAGAGGTGTTTGTTTTTTTCCTCCCAGGATGGATAATAGGACCTATTAATAGAAAGGCTGCTCTAGAACTTTGTGTCACTGAAACTAGTACTGTATTTTTGTACTAGCTTTTCCTGAGGCTTTAACTTAGGGCATGAGCCTTGTTCTTGTGGGAATTTTTTTCTTGTACCATGTGAACACAACTCCACTTTGGTGGTTATTTGGAGATAAGAGTCACTTGGATTTATCTGTTTTTCCTGGCTATGTATTGCCATCCTCAGAACTCAGCCTGCTGATTAGCAAGGATTACTGGTAAAACAACAGTGCCCACTGCATTCAATGTTGCTTTTTGTTGTTATTCTGGATTCCAACTGCTTTCAGGGTGAAAAGCCATCACTGGGGACTCAATTTTGCATGGGTTTATTTTTATAACAATTTTAAAATATTTATTTGCTCTCTTGTTGCATTGTTGCTACTTTATCTTATCTTCATTTAATACTGGTTTTTACATTTTATAGTTACCACCATATTTCATGAAAAAATTTAAATTAGTACAGTATTAGTGGTTTGCTTCATTTGAGAAAGGTTCTCTGCCATAGAGTTCCCAACACATAGAGAGTCTCTTCACTTAAGACACCGGGATACCACTGGAATAAAGGGGCCTGACAGGAAATCAGAGAGAATCATTGGGGTATCTCCAGATAAGGGAACACTTAGCCACATTCCAAAAACTCAGACTGCCATGCTCAAGATCAAGAAACAAACCAACCCGGCCCAGAGGCTTCTCTACATATTGAGACAGCAATGGGAAGGTGGTAAAAAGGGTGTAAAGTGTGTTCTCTTTCACAAACAAAAGGAGGAAAACGTCCTCAGATTCACTGAGGTTGCTCCCTATGACAGAATCAGTAACAACTCCCAAGGGCCAGGTCGAAGACTCATCCACACTAACTTCCCAGTAATGTTTCCCAGAGCTGAAGACTTGGCATCCAAAAGCAGTGAAGTGGAGGGAGTCTTCAGAATTCAAAACCGCATATTGATGGTCATGTCTAACACTGCTCCCAGGACCTTGATTCCCCATAGTTTCATTGAAGGCAATCTCCACCCGGTACTGATTGAGCTTCTTTTTCATTCCAGGCATGGGAGGGGCACTGAGCTGTGGCCTCAGAGGAAGTGGCATGAAGACCAACACTGACACACAGCTTTCTAGGGTCAACTCTACACCCTGAAGCAGTTCCACATCTGGCTTCTGGTATGTTTCGATCAGCTCCTGAAACATATTCCTGAGCTGATGCTTCTTCTGAAGCATTTAGGTTTCCCTTTCTCTGAGTTGCTGTAACATGGCTCTTCCTTCATTGATCAGTAGCTGGGAATGATATCTTTCCTCCTCCTGGACAAAAAGCTGCAGCATTCTAAAAACATCCTTAGTCATGTCTCGGTAGAGGTTCACATAATAAATCCATTGGTTGGTGAGTCTCTTCTTCTCCTGTAAATTGTGCTGGTTTTCTTGAGTCTTTTCCCATACAGCATGCACCTGCTTTGAAATCATCTTCCTCTGCACATCAGCAGCCCTTTCTATAGAATGGTGTTTGTGAGCCCTGTGCTCCTGAGACATGGAGCAGCTCCTACAGAGCAGGGCCCTGTCTACCTCACAGAACATCTGCTTGGTCTCCCTGTGTGTCCCACACATGTATTCCTCAGAGCTCAGGAACTGCCTGAGTCTGGCTCTTCTGGCAATGGCCACCAGGCTCCTCAGAACCACGTTGGTTTTCAGGTTTGTCTGCTGGCAGGGTCCCTTGCATCCTGGGCACCTGGCTGGAGTCTCTTCCCAGCAAAGGAAGAGACAAGGTCGACAAAAACTGTGCCCGCACTCTAGGGTGACTGGCTCTATGAAAGTATTCATACAGATGCCACAGCTCAGTTCCTTCTGGAAGGCCTGGACAATGTCAGGATCCATCATTCCTAGAATCTAATGAGGTGCTGGTGACTCACCCCTAAAAGCCTAGCTACCCAATAGATTGGGATATGAGGATCAAGCTTTGAAGCAGGCCTGGGCACCAAAGTCCCCCTGACACAGACTCTTATCTCCTATTTACCACTCCAAAATCACAAGTGGGCTGTGATTCAAGTGGTAAAGCACTAAACTTGTCCACAAAGTGACCTAGGGATAATGCCCAGTCTTGAAAACAAAGAGGCCCAGCAACACTGCCCTACCACTGGGTTCAATCCCCACAACCGACAAAACACCACCACCAACAACAACACCAAACCAAGGAAAGAAGAATTAAAAGAGGAGTAGATTCTCCCACTCTGATCCTCACCTGGAGTATCCAAGCTCCAAACAGCCTCCTCCTCCTGAGGGATCTTCAGCAATGCCTGAGTCTCAGACTTCCACTCTATTTATACTGAAAGAGGGTGGGCCCAGGAAAGGAAGTGTCTCTGATTGGTTGTTTAGGGAAGCTGATTTACATATCAATAGAAGTTGGAATTTACATCCTGACAACCCCACCTTTTACTTCCTCTTTCAAGGACTTGCAATTTGGTTAGGTGATTTGGGTTAGGTGCAACTTAGGTTTGTCCAGGGTTGGAAAAGTTTATTGTGTTTGTTTTATTTTGTTTTGTTTTGTTTTTTACTTCTGTGTATGCTTTATTTTTGGACTATGAGTTTATTACTTTTCCACCGGACTGTAGGACACATTCGTGGCATCATCCATTGTATCTTGTGGGTCTTCATTAATTTGTAATTTGTCAGGCCTGATGCTGGGTTGGTACTTTACCACTTAAGCCATGTCCTCTTCTGTTTGCTTTTGCTTTTGGAATAGAAAATTGAGTTTATGCTTAGGTTCCCTGGACTGAGATCTTCTGATTCACACTTTGCACAAAGCTGAGAGGACAAGAATTATCTCTTGCTTGAGTTGTGATCAGGGTTAAGTCTGCCCACAGAGCAGCCCCTCCCAGCTTTCCCATCACCTGCTTTAATCAGACCAGTAATCACCTGACTGTCGATGATCACCTGACTGTGAGTCAACAAACATCCTAGGCTCCTAGGTCACTTCCTCCCAAGTCCATTTTCCATACAAATTCATCCTTCCGATGTTGTTGTTCTTGTTGTTTGTCTGTCAGTGCTGGACTTGAACTCAGGGTAGAAGATCTGTCCCTGAGCTCTTCTTCCACTCTATTTCTCTTATCTTTATTTTAAATATCATTTATGCCTTTTTATTATAAAATGATGTGGTATTCTGATATATAATTTAATAACTCCATGCCATTTTTGAGAATGATCTAAAAATTATCATAGACATAAACATATATATATTATATACATTGGATTTCAAGAACACATTATTAATATTCAATTTGCAATAAGTTTTATCCTATCAGAATATTCTCTTTAGGGTTACAGGTTCTGTAGTATCCTTGGCATAACCTTTCCCATTTGTGGTTTTGTTACTATAATCAATCTTGTACCTTTCTTGGTGTTGATCCATTAGCTTTGAAAGCATAATCCCCTATCTGAATTGCCAGAAGCTAAATAGTAGCCTAACACTATGTTTGTATCATTGACTTTCAGGCATTGATTATCAAACAATCTTTTTAATTTTTCTTTTTTAAAAATTTTTGTCATTAGTGCTGCGGAACTCTGGGTCTGGTGCTTTCGCTCATCTCTTCAGCTCAAGGTGAGCCCTCTACCACTTGAGCCATAGCACCACTTCCAGTTTTCTAGTGGTTTATTGGAGATGAGTGTCTACGACTTTCCTGCCTGGGCCGGGTTTGAACCGAGATCCTCAGATCTGTTTCCTGAGTAGCTAGGATTACAGGGAGTGCACCACTGGAGCTGGCTAAGCATTATTTTTTATCTTCATATGATAATGACAGCAGGGATGATGGCACGATAATTGGGTACATAGAGTAAAAGACAGACACCAACAAAGAGCCATCACAACTGGACAGCAAACTGTTGTATTGTTACAATTGTTGGCTATTGTTAATCTCTCAGTATGCCTAATGTATAAATTGAGCTTTGCCATTGTTATTATTAATCTCTTAGCCTGAGTTAATGTTCTCTTCATTTTTACCCTAAAACATTATGACTTATTTTTTCTAAAGCCATTCCTTCATCTTTAGTGTTCAACCATTCACTTTCTTTCTTCCCCATTATTACCAGCAATTTCTCTAAGTATTCCAGTTCATTTTATTTTATTTTTAGGAATTAGTACTACAACTTAAAGAATCCAATCTAATAGAAAGTTTAAACACCCCAATGGTCTAGTATAGAGGTGTTTCTTTTTTTTTCTTCCCAGGATGGATAACAGGATCTAGTCATCAAAAGCCTGCTTTAGAACGTTGAGTCAACGAAACTAATACTGCTTTTTTGTTCTAGGATGTACTTGGGGCTTGAACTTAGGGCATGAGCAGTATTCGTGAGGGTTTTTTGTTGTTGTTGTTGTTGTTGTTGTTGTTTGCTTTGCTTTTTTTTTCTCCTACTACTTGGACCACAGCTCCACTTTGGTGGTTAATTGAAGATGAGTCTTTTGGACTTTCCTATATGAACTGGCTATGAACTGCCATCCTGCTCAGCCTGCTGAGTAGCAAGGATTACTGGGAAAACAAAAATGCCCACTGAATTAAATGGTTTTTGTTTTGTTTTGTTTTGTTTTTTGCTGTTATTCTGAGATTCACCTTCTTTCATGGTGAAAACAGTCACTGGGGACTCATTTTTGCATGGGTTTATTTTTATAGCAATTTTTAAATAGTTTTTTGCTCTCTTGTTGCATTGTTGCTACTTTATCTTATCTTCATTATTTTTTACATTTTATATTTTATTATATGTTACCTCCATATTTCATAACAAAATGGGATTACTGTGCAAAGAAATTCAAATTAGTACAGTATTAATGGTTTGCTTCATTTGAGAAAGGTTCTCTGCTATAGAGTTCCCAACATATAGAATCTTCACTAATAATGGTTTATCATTGGAGAAAAAGGGTCTGACAGCAAATTGGAAATAGCCAATGGGATATCTCCAGAGAAGGGAACTCTTAAACACATTCCAAAAACTCACACTGCCATGGTCAAGATAAAGAAACACCACACCCTGGCCCAGTGACTCCTCTATATAATGTGTCAGCAGTCGGCAGGTGGTAAAAAAAAAGTGTAAAGAAAGTTGCCTTTCACAAAAGGAGGAGTAAAAGGTCCTTTGATTCAGGGCAGTGGGCCTAGAAAAGGGTGTGTACCTGAGTTCTCATTTAGGGAGGTTGATTTACATATCATTTGGAGTTGGAATTTCCATCCTGGCAACCACACCTTTAACTTCCTCTTTCAAGGAAATGCCTCTTACAATTTTCTTAGACAGTGACAAGTGCTGTGTATTTTGGTTAGGTGCAGGTTAAATTTATACAGGATTGGAAAACCTTTTTTTTCCTTACCTTTTTGTATCTTTTATTTTCGTACTATGCATTAATTACTTTTCCACCAGAATGTAGGTGACTTTGTATCTTGTGGTTTTGAAAATTAGCTAAGCTTACATTGTGGAGTTATTAGATGATCATCCAAGTTTTTTATTTGGAAATTGTCATGCCTCCTGCTTGTCAGGTGCTTCACCACTTGAGCCATTTCAATCTTTCTATTCTCATTGGACTTCTAATCTCATAAAAAATACTGTATTCATTTTCTATTGGTAATGTAGTTCTCCAATTTTAATTTATGCAAGAATTCTGAACCGATTTCAAAAATGAAGGACATTTTAAAGTAATTCATTAAAATTTCATAAAAGCTATGAATATGGAGCTATATATAATTCATTACTTTTGTTTAATTTTTCACACCAGAGTTGTAGAGTATGCTCAAAGGTGATTTTTACACTAACCTTTTTCTTGTGGGAATTATTTTAATTAAGAAAATACTTTACATAGCTAAGATATGGAACCAACCCAGAAGCCCCTCAGTAGATGAATGGATCAAGAAAATGTGGTATATATACACAATGGAATTCTATGCCTCCATCAGAAAGAATGACATTTCCCCATTTGTTAGGAAATGGAAAGGCTTGGAAAAAATTATATTAAGTGAAGTAAGCCAGGCCCAAAGAAACATAGGTCCCATGGTTTCCCTTATTTGCAATATCTAGTATAGGTATGAGTCAAGCGGAAAAGATCAGATAATGTGATGTTAGGAAAACGAACCCTTAAATATGTATTTTAATGTTTTCGTTTCTTTCATGCATGTGTTTCTAACGCATTTATAAGATTATTTCTTTGTTGCTTTGTATGTCCCTCCCCCACAGTGTAACCCCCGCTTTCACTTTATTTGATGTCAGTATAACATGTGGAGGAGATGGGGACAAACAAGTCGTTTAAGGACTCAGGTGGACCTGTTGTAACAAGGAGAATTACAAAATGTCATGTCAAAGCAAGCTTTACAATGTCGGTGTGGGGGGGGAGGGGGGTATGATTGGGTGGGGGGGAGGGGGGAGGCTGGGAAGGGAGGTGAAGGGTAAACAAAGGAGGAGGCTGCAATGCTTGGTAAGAAATGTATGCATTATCCTGCCAATGTAATTGTAACCCCTCTGTACAGTATGTTCTCAAATAAAATAAAATAAAATTAAAAAAAAAAAGAAAATACTTTAGAGACATTAATATTAGTTCAGCTATTTATTCTGCTTCATAAGGAATGTGATTTTAAGTTAATACACAGATCTAAGACAGATGATACATTTGGCATTTAGATCAATTTGTGTAATTACTTTTTTATTTAAATACTGAATACATGTTTCTGAATTTTCAATTTATTACCTGAGTCAAAGGTATATCATTACACCTGCAGAATCTAATCCACTTTACAAAGACTAAGTAACATACTAGTTTGAATTTTATTTTTTAGTTCAAAAATAATATTCAACATATATCATTTCAATAGGTTCCACTGAAAATTTATTAAGATACGCAATATCCATAGATATTTCATATTCTATATTCTTATTTTTGGATTACATTTCTGTAATCCATGTGTCTTGTGTTAGACTTCCAATTGTTCATCTCACATCTCTGTTTGTTCCAGGATTTCAGCATTAATGTTTTCTTTTTTCCGTGGTTTTATTATTTTTTCATCTCACTATCACCATTGTAACTTTTTAACATACAAAAAAGAAAATTCACTATTGCCCAGCTCAGCATTCTTTACATTTTCAAAAATCCAAGTAATGCTACTGACATACAACATACATCATGAAATGATTGATATAATGTATACAATAAAGTAATATCAAAATATTGCATAAAAATTAAGAATATGTAATGTCATGAAATTAAAATACACTATTATTAAACTGTGACATCAAACATTTTCCATTATTACTATAATATAGTAATATAAAACCATGCCATCACTCTCCAACTTGCTTTGTAAAGAATTTACACTTTGTCGAAACCTACACCTGAGCCCCTTTCCTGGTAATGAACGGACTGTTAAATGTCTCCAGAATTTGGGCCACCTCCCAGAGGCCACTGGTATGTTTGGCTCCTCCCCTCTCTCATCCCTTATAATTAGGCATGAGAGAATTCCAACTAGTCCTCATGCAACAAAGTAAGTTAGAGGACAAGAGCCCTGTTCCCCAGCTGGACGCCTCCAGGTATTCATGCAAAAATGATCTCAAAGTTGTCATTTGCCTCAGTCCTGCAGCCTTCATTGCCCTAGCCTGCAAGCTCATGTAGGTGCTTGAATAGCAAGCTGTTGTAGCACAATCTGCTCTGTAGTAGAGGTCCTTGAGATGCGAAGGTACCCCAGCCTCTCCTTGGGCAGGCTCCACATAGTCTTCAAGCTTTAACTCTTCATAATCATGTTGCTCCTTGATAACTTCCCTCTTCTTGGAGCCTGATAGGTCTGAGGGGCCCTCATCAGCAGGGGTTTGGATGGCTGCCAGGAACTTGTCCTGAATCTCAGGTGCCTTCATTTGCAAGAAGCAGTAGTAGCTCCTGCAGCTCCTTCTTCTTCTCCCTCTCCTCCTGGGAGAGCTGGTTGACACACTCATCTTTCTTCTGATATAGCTCATCCAGTACTTCCGTCTGTTCTTTATAGAATTCTAGGGACTTTTCAATGGTGCTTTTTGACAGCTGGCTGCATCGATGTTGGAGTTTATCCACTTGCTTCTGGAAGCCCACCTTTTTTAGGCAGCTTGTGGATGAAGCAGAATTTCAGGGTCTTCTTGGGCATTTGTGTGTCCTGCTTTCTATCCCATGGTTTCAACTCCTGAAGAAGAAACCCTACTGCTTCAGCTTTCTGTGGCTCTTGACTACCAGATTGGTCAGGCACCCACAGTAGGTATGTTGCTCCTGCAGCTGCTGGCTGAGCTTCGCCTTCTTTAATTCACCAATGGATAAAGATAAAAATCCCACCTGGTCTTTGGGTTGTCTGTCTTCTAGGACAGTCACAACAAGTAGAGTCTCCCCTTTTCTTTTTGCTCACTCTTCCTTCTCTAGTGAAAGCCAAAAAGCTCAGCTGGGGCCCACAGCTGGTCCTGTTTCTGTCTGGTGTTTTAAGGCATATCAAAATTGTTGTGTAATTTTTGATGGACCTTCTTGGTCCTCCAACTTAGTCCAGCAGTTGTGTGTACTTCTGCAGGTACTGTGGCAAGGCCTCATTCTTTAAGGTCAACTGCAGTTTGTAGGCCCTGTGCTGTTCACAGGTAGCTCTGAGCTCCTGCAGCTGTTCATGTTGAGCCACTTGGCTCCTTAACTCAGCCATCTTTTTCCATTCTTCTAACTTCTCCTCTTGCTGGTCCAGCTTCTTCTTTCACCTGCAGCTGTGAGTGCAGCAAAGTAGAGACCTTCTCCTCTTTCTTAGCCTATGTAAGACATCCTGTACCTGGCCCAGCTGCTCTTTGATCTCTAGGTTATGCAAAATTGTGCATCTCATGGCCTCATGTTTGTGTAATCTTCCCATTGTCTTGAAGAACTCATGCAGGTCCCAGGTCTTTCCCTGATGCTCCAGTTACCACAGCCACTCCTGCTGCTAAAGATTCTGGAGACTGAGGCTCTAGTTTTCCCACCTTTGAATGTAACACTTCTTCTCCCATTTCTGTTGTTACTTCTGCGACTAATAGGTCTTGGCTGGCAGCTGTAGCTTGGTCTGAGTTGGTCCTCCATGCTGCTGCTTGGAGGGAAGCTCTGCCAACTGCCTTTGAAGTTCCACCATGTTGGTCTCTAGGTCAAACACTTATCGCACCATTGCTCTTTCTCATCTCTCAGTTGGTTCATCTGTTGAGCCTTTTGTCTTTTCTCATGGACTTCTCCAACTTCAAGTCCCCTGCAACATGTCTCTCTCTAGCCTTAATTTGGTCATTAATTCTTTCATGGTCTCTAGCTTTGTCTCCACCCATGCCTTCTCTCCTATTACCTTTGTTTATATTTTGGTTACTCTCTTGGGGTGAATTAGGCTTTCTGACATATTGTTAGTGATTCCAGTGTTAGTGGAAAGTACACTAGCAGGAAAGGAACCAGAGGAAAATTCCAGGTATGCATGGTCTTTGGTCTCACCCTTAGCTGATTTACAGTCCCCAGTAATGTTTGTTTTGAGGTTACCTCTGTTTTTAGTTTTCTTTTTTTTGGTTTCAGTTGGTCCACCAGGAAAATTTCTCTCCAGATACTCTTTCTATAGTTTCTTGCCTAAAGAAAATTTTATTGTGCATGTGTGTCTGGTTTGGATAGATATCCCAGCACTGGGATAGGGATGGTGGAAGGACCATATTCCCAGGCTTTCTGAAATCACCTCTATTCTTGCAATCACCCACTTCCTACAGGATCTCTGAAATTCACTCAGTCACCACCTTCCTTCACCTGCCGGTAGTGGTATGAGCCAATAGAGGGAAATGCCAGTGGTACTAGGAAGCACATAATGTGGGTGTGGCCTTGATTCTTGTATCTTATTGGTCAGCTAGAAACAGATTTGCATTGTGGGATCATTGTAATCCAGACACAGTGGATAGAGACACCATGAGACCTGCTCCTACAGTCCTCCCCCATCCACATACCTATTTGGGGAGCAGGGCAGCACCAGCTCCTGTTTGCCCTCCCCATCTAACCTGCCCACTTGGGCTGATTAACTAGGATTAACTCTAGTTGTACTGGAGACTGCTCAAGACAATGTCTTCCATCCCATAATTACAATCACCAAGTTATCCTGAGTGGTTGCTCTCAGACCACTGTCATAGTCCCTCTTATGCTGGGACTATGGAGGGATTAGACCCCAGAGCTTAGGGGATGAGTGAGTGACAGACAGTATGGATGCTGGATACTGCATCATTTTATGATCTGTTTCCTCATATAACAACTTGGTCCACATATTTTACATCGCAGAAATACCGTTCAAATAATTTCCATCCAGTCCTCCAGACTGCCAGATTGTGCAAGTGCCACAATTCACTCACTCCTTACTGCAAGTTTCTAATCTGGTTCTGAATGTGTTCCCCCTACCTCCCAGGTCTCTATCCCACACGTAGTGTACCATGTTCCCCATTTGATTTATTTTTAAAATTTTTTATTGTGAAAATACCGTACAGAGGGGTTACAATTACATGTGCAAGGTAATGAGTACATTTCTTATCAAGCATTGTTGCCTCCTCCTTTATTTCCTCTTCCAATCCCTTCCCATCTTCCCCCACCCCCATCCTGCCTGGCCAAATTTGTAAAGTTCGTTTTTCAACATAACGACTTGTACATCTCATTGTTGCAATGGGTCCACCTGTATTCCTATTTAAACGGTTTGTTTTTGCCCTCCCCCTCCACAAATTATACCAACATCAATTACAATCAAAGCAGGGGTTATACCGTGGGGGAGGGACATATAAACCAATAAAGAAATCATCTTATAAATATGTTACAATCAATCACAAGAAAGAAAAAAACATTTCAATAATTATCTTGGGGTTCATTTCACCTAACATCAACTTATCTGATCTTTTCTGCTTGTCTTAGAAATATACTAGTTATTGCAAATAAAGCAAAACATGGGACCTATGTTTCTTTGGGCCTGGCTTACTTCACTTCATATAATTGTTTCCAAGTCTTTCCATTTCCTAACAAATGAGGAAATGTCATTCTTTCTGATGGAGACATAGAATTCCATTGTGTATATATACCACATTTTCTTGATCCATTTATCTACTGAGGGGCATCTGGGTTGGTTCCATATCTTAGCTATGGTAAATAATGCTGCAATAAACATAGTTGTGCTGGGAACGTTAATATGGTCTTGTTTGTGATCATTTGGGAAAATGCCCTATATTGGGATTGCTGGGTCATAGGAGAGCTCTAAGTGGAGTCTTTTGAAGAACCTTAATACTACTTTCCAAAGTTGTTGAACAAGTTTACACTCCCACCAAAAATTCTGTAGGGTACCCTTCTGTCCACATCCCCTCCACAGCTTGGTACTGGCACAAGAACAGACCTCAGGACCAATGGAATAGAATTGAAAACACAGAAATGAACCTACAGACCATAGCCATCTAATCTCCGATAAGTGAGCTAAAAAAGTAGAATGGAAGAAAGACAGTCTCTTCAGTAAGTGGCAAAACTGGTTAATCACTTGTAGAAAAATTAAGTTAGATCTTTATATATTAGCCTGCAACAGAATCAACTCCAAATGGATTAAAGACCTTGGAGTCAAAGCAGACACTCTGAAAACATTATAGGATGGAATAGGAGAAACTCTAGGTCTCCTTGGAGTAGGCCAAAATTTTCTTAATAGAGACCCAGAAACACAAGAAATCAAAGAAATGTTGGACAAATGGGATTGCATGAAATTGCAGAGCATCTGCATGGCAAAGGACATAGCTAGCAAGATCAATAGAAAGCCCATGGATTGGGAGAAGATCTTCACTACCCATACAACGGCCAAGGGTTCTCATATCTAAAATATAATTGGAACTCAAAAAATTAAATCCCCCAACAACAAATCCTCAAAGAAACAACTGCCCAATAAATAAGTGAGCTAAAGACTTGAAGAGAAACTTCTCTGAAGTGGAAAGAAGGATGGCCAATAGAAACATGAAGAAATGCTCAAATTCCCTAGCCATAATCGAAATACAAATCAAAACAACATTGAGATTCCACCTCACCCTAGTTAGAATGGCTATAATCAAGAACTCTAATAACAGCCTTTGTCTTGACATCAGAACAGGAAAGTTGCCAGGGACCTTCTCTAATACACAGTATACTTGTGCTCCTCTGTCTCACCTGGCCCCAACTGCAGCCAACTGTCTCAGCTTTCTTCAAGATTTTCTTCTAGTAGTCCTGTGTACTAACCACATTTTTACATGTCTAATAACTATGTATGATTCACTAGTGGCTATCATATAGAGCAGGCTTAGACATTTCATTAATTTCCTACTCCATATAAAAGGATGATTAAGCACAATTAGCTGATACTAAAATGCGTCTTCTTGTTGCAGGTTTGAGTGTAAGTTAGAAAATACAAAAATAAGATGGGTACTGATGGCTCATGCCTAATAATCCTAGCTACTCAGGAGGCTGAATTCTGAGGATCTCCGTTCGAAGCCAGCACAGACAGGAAAGTCCAAGACACTCTTATCTCCAATAACCCACCAGAAAATCACTATTTTGGTTTTAGAGCACCATCCTTGAGCAAAATGAACCCAGGGAGAGTGCCCAGGCTCTAAATTCAAGCCTCACAAGCAAGAACACAACAAAATACAAAAAATAATCTGTGAGTAGTTTGCATAGAATAATATCTCATTTAATCCTGGTCTTTTTTGTTTATGTGTGTTTGATTACCAGAAATAGACTCTCCTAAAATTTTGTGAAATAAAGTTACCCAGTTCTTGAGTTATAGAGCATTTGTAATCTGCTTTTTCTTGATGCTATTTTGACAAAAAGCGATCTATTCTGTCAAACCAAAGTGTCTCCAACTTGCAGCAAGTTACCATCTGTTAACACACACTTACTGGAATAATTCATATCTTAACTTCAAACTGTAACCATCAGCTATATTGTTCATAACCAGCCAGCGGTGTCAAGGCTATGAAGTCCTTACCAATGGAGTTAAAAGAACAGAATGTGCTTCGCACATTCCTTAAATCAGCCCCTGAAAGTCAAGCAAAAAATGTGAGCCCAACAACTACTGTGTCTCAGAGACATCACCACTCCTTGTGTTAAGATAAAAAGCTCAAGGGCCACCCTGCCTGGCATGCCTGCTTGACTCTGGGTAGAATGTCTAGGCTCCCTTCCTCACAGAACTAAACTGCCTTGGTGAGATCTCCTTTACTTCTGTGTGTCTATTCTATCTGGGTTAATATTTTGACTATTTTGTTTTAACACTGGAGCATTCTGGGGGATAGTCTGCAATATTCATTCTCTCTGGGATGGTGAGGAACTCTATTAGGGGATATGATTGTCCTGCTACTCAGCTGCAACAAGGTGGGGGCTGGGCAGCACTGGTGACATTTCATATCTGTGAATGAACTCCAACTCTTGGACATTACATGTGGATTTAAAAAAATTCCTAAATCTGGGCTCCTATGGCCCTGAACTCTGAAGATTATGGTTTGGATAATGGTTTGAAGCTAAACACTGATCCTCAGATCTCAGCCTCCTGAATAGCTAGGATATGAGGTGTAAGCCACCAGCACCCAGATTTGCTCTTGCTTTCTTTAGTGTAATTGCCTTACAAAGTCTTATCTCATTTAAATATGATTTCTTTCTGAGTTCTACCCTGGGCAGTACATTACAGATGGAAATTTCTCATCCTGTGCTGTCTTGGTCTTATTAAAACAAAGATTACTCTTCAGTAGATTTTTGCTGCTGCTTACCAAGTACACCATTCCCTAGTCCACTTCATGAGTGCACTAAGTATTTAAAACCTTCCATAAACTACAGGAACCATTCTAATTTCCTGGGTTAAAGTGTTGAAATATTGTATGTCTCCTTCCTTTGTCTTCTTTTCTTTTCCTTTTTCCTTTTTTCCTTTTTTTGGTCCATCGTGAGTCTTGAACTCTGGGCCTGGGCACTGTCCCTCAGCTCTTCAGCTCAAGGCTAGTGCTCTACCATTTGAGCCACAGTGCCACTTCCTCCCTTATCTGCTTGTTTTCTCTGTCTACATTCAAGGCATTTCAACATCTGTTTTCCAAACAATGAACAATATACACAGTATAGACTAAAGGGGTAGATAATCAAATATACTTGTAAAATCAAACTAAGCATGAATCTAACAAATGTTCTTGACTGATTCACTTAAAACTCTTGTCTTGGATGAGTAGTTCTAGTTGCAATTGTGGCATAAATTTCTTTTTTTTTTCTGAAATCAAATGATGGAAGAAACATTTCAACAAAGGGAAGTGAGGAATGAGCTCACACCTAAAGAAGAAACAGGGACCTTTCTAAGTTTATGGAGTACAGTAAGAAAAATATTGAAAAAGAAACAGCTAAATTTGAAATTTATGACAGGCATGATATCTAGAACCCATTACACGTTAAAGTAAGCCTGAATTTACAGCATCTATAATTTTTAGCTAGTTTTCAGGGTTTCACACCTGAAATATCTAACCACACTTGAGGCTAAGATCTAGAGAACTGAGTATTGAGGCTAACTTTGGCAGAAATGTCCTGCCTCTCTGCAAAACTATCAGCAAAAATATAAGTAGGTGTGTGGCTCAAGTGGTAAAGCTCTATCCAGTTAAAGTGGAGCAAGGAAGCATGGCTCTGAGTTCAAACCCTAATACGAAAAAATTAAAGAATCACAATTCTGGATTCTTGAAATTCACTTGAATGTAAAATCATTTGGCAGAAAAGACTGTAAAGAAAAAAATTAAAGCAGAAAAAGTGTATTGTTCTATACACACAAAAAAGGTTTTATAGATATATAAATATATCTATATATAAATATATATATATATACATAGATAGATAAAAATATACATACATAGTTGTGCAATATATAGAGAATAATGTCTGTAATTACATATATACATATATATATAACAACTAAGTGTATACGTTTGTCCATAATCCCTAAATTAAACTAAAAGTCCATATTTTAAACTATGACTCTTAGAAAGCATTGTCTTCACCTTTAAATATTTTCTGGATATTAATTTGTGTATGAAAGAGGAAAAGAATTTAAGTACATGTAACAATATTTATATTAACATGACCAAATGTAATGGCTTTACATAATTCTGTTTCATAATTCAAGTCATTATGCATTAGTTATATTGAGATTTTAAATATGAGAATTGTACACATATTAACAATCTATTTCTGAATAAGTTTGCTCTCTCCAACATCTTCCTATGTTCCCTTTCCTCTTTCTAGCTTTTTAAACTGTGCTTAGTGGATATATTTATATTGTTTACACATATATATGTAGATATGTGTATATGTATGTACCCTCATATATACCTAGAAATGTCCATATGCAAATATATACCTATATGTGAATACAATACAAATATATATTATATTAACAATACAATATTGTAATTATATATTTATATATTACCCCCTTTTATATCCATGTCCCATGATAATTATTAATTTTTACTATATTTGTTATTATGATTTTTCTGGTTTCTCATCTGAGAACAAGACTAGCCATTGAGATTTTTTCACATGAGTAGAAATATCACTGTCATATCATAATTAGAAGTTCTATGAGAAGAACCAGGAAATTTAAGAATATATCTAGAAAAAAGAGTCTACCCTTCTCATTCTCAGTCTTGGCCTTCCTTCACTTGTACCTTTGTTCCCCACGATGACCTTTCAACAATAATACTGTTCTGTCATGGCTTACAATGACTAAGATTCTGACAACATCACAAAGAAAATTTTTCTCGATTGAGGATAGATTGCTAGATAAGGGCTTTTAACAAAATAAAAATTAGATCTTTTTTCTTTTCATATTATCTTTTCTTCTTAAAGTGTTTTTGATTGACACATCACAATTCTATATACGTTAGATGAATAATGAGCTGTTTTATTCTAGCTTTGCTTTGCTTTCTGCATTTCTGGTATTGAACTCTGAGCCTCACACTCGCACTGTGGAGGCTCACCAGGATATAATATGTTTTGACTTGTTCCATCATTAGACAATCAAATCTGAGCAATCAGCGTATTGATCTTTAAAGTTAAACATTTCGAAGTCAATGGGGATGTTACAAGTTCTTTTTCTAAATTTGAAATTTCTTAGCAACATAGAAAATAAATAAACAGATAACAATTCAACAGGTTGAAATACAGAAAAATATACTATGTAAAGTTTTTCACAAATGCCCACGTGAATAGATGAAATTCTAAAGAGAACAGCTTGAATTTACCCTTAAAACTTATTCTATAAGAGGCAACAATGCTTGATAAGAAACGTACTCATTACTTTGCTCATGTAATTGTTACCCCTCTGTATTATATTTTCACAATAAAATAAATAAAATAAAAATATTCTTAAAAAAGAGAGTGAGGGAAGGAGTGATATTGTCAAAAAAGAAATGAACTCTTTACCTGACTTACGTAACTGTAACCCCCGTGTACATCCCCTTATGACAATAAAAACTTCAACCATTCTAGCCATTGTATTCAGTATAAAGCAAACATAAAAACATCTATTCACTAGCTCTTCTTAACCTTCCTGAAATTTAATGTGTCCCTTTTCCATGATATAATAGTAAATATAAATGAACTATAAACGTATTGATCACCAGGTGCCAGTGGCTCACAATGTAATCCTAACAATGAAGTATGCTGAGATCAGAAGATTGTGATTTAAAGCCAACAGGCAAAAAATCATCTATGAGACTCTTACCTCTAAATTAACCATCAAAAAGCCTAAAGTGGAGAAATGGCTCAAGTGACAGAACATTAGACTTGAGAAAGAATAAATAAGTACATACATAACTCAAGGACAACATCCCAGGCTGTTAGTTCAAGCCCCATGATCAACACACACAAACACACACACAAACACACACACACACACACACACACACATTGCTTTCTGCTCTTCCATTTATGTTGAAAATATTATCTCATGTGAGAAGCATTTAACATACTTTTTAAATTTTTATCATACTTTAAATTAAAAAAGTATCCATTTTATAAAAAAAACAGGTATTCTAGGCACTTGCTATCTGCTAGGAGACATTAATCATACCTTGATATAGTTAATGCCTTAATTAATTTACCTGTGACTGGTAGACATATATTATTATTATTATTTCTCCTCAACAAATGTGGAAAATTTTGGAAGAAAATGTGATAATAGTGGAATTTCATAAAATTTATGCTTCATAAGAGGTAATAATCATTGTAACTCCTAAACACAGCTTAAAACCAATAATGCAGTGATATTGAATTTCTCTGTAGTTTATATAGTGTGCAAAAAATTGATACTATATAGTATCTCCTTTACATTTCCTTGGAAGAAGCTAAATAAGAATATATACATCTTAAAATCATAAAATAACACTTTGGTTATATTAATGAAATGCCCACATTCAAAATCATTAATAAGTTTATGTAAATAGTACAGCTCTTAGATATTCAAATTTTGAAAGTTTTGAAACAAGTCATTCAAAAGTTTAAAACAATAATAAAAATAATCATTTTAATCAAACTAAACATATCCTTGATTGGACCATCAACTTTCATAGGAATATATAAATCTAGATAAATAGTATTCTTGAGCATGTGTGAGTTGTGTTTGCACAGGTATGCGAGTACTTGTGTCTCTTTGATATTTATATTGCATTCTTCTCTTTGTTGTGTATTGATTCACGTTAATACCAGTTTTGCATAATTCATCATGCATTTAAAAACGTGAAAGACAGTGGTAACCAAAGGTAGCCCTCTGTAGAAAAATGGTGGCATGTGAAGAGCTCATCAGTTTGAAATCAAGCAGTGTATCATCATTTATCATTCATTAAATCACACACAGCTTCAAACATCTCCTTAGTGTTTATATTGGAGAAGGGCAAAATGCATAGATGCATGCATAGACACATGTTGTTACCTAATAAATCTCTTCATGCTTTTCACTGGCAGTATAAGTGTCTGACCTTGGAAGCGACCTCTCATCTGGAGTCTTTACATAGAGATGTAGGAGCAGCATTGACAAGCAAAATGAACCCTTGATAATCGCTGACACTGTTAGCATGGTTAAGCTTCTTAAAATATTACCACGGAACCTTTCCTTCATTTTTACAAACATATTTCAATTGTACTACATACTTTTTAAAACTCTTAAATAGAGCCATGATGTAGAGGAATAAAATGCTAGGCAAACAAGAAGAACTAATCCGTCCAATAATAAGTGAATAATAATAATAAGCCACAGGAAAGACAATATTAAATCCACCCAAAATTGCAAGAGGGAAAGATTAGAGTGGCAATATCAAACCCATGAAATTATAAAGAATGAGGCAATAAAAGTAAAGTACTGAGATGAAAAGTAATGTTATTAATTGTCTAGTAGCTTTTCTTCCCAGTGGATCTCATTTATCTTTGGAAGAAGTTTAAAGAAAAATCACAGCCCCTTTCGTAAACTTTGTTTTTCCACTGTCAGGTGTATCAGCAACATCTTGTATTTACAGCTGTCTTCACAAATCACAGGCAATTATGTATGTGTCTTTTCATTTACAACAAGTATCATCTTTGCAAAACTCTAAACTTTATTCCTTTGTGATTTTTAAATAAAAGCCTGTGATTTTATTTGCCTATGGTTTAAGAAACAACTTAGAAGACATTGAAGAGTTCATTGTTGCCACACCATGACAGGTTCTATTACTTATAAAGCAGAGTAGATTCCATGCTAATATTCATATGGCCAAATTGTATATATTAAAGAAAATAATCTCAGTACATCTTAAAACTTTTGATGGTACTTGGCTCTTTACTTATTACATTTCTTTATGATTTGTTAAACTACAGTTAAGAGAGCTATTATTTCTTTCCCAAATGCAAAGAAGAAATAAATATTTTTACTTAATGAGATATCAGACATTAACTCATATTCTAAGTTGATTTGAGGAGAAAATGGATATTTCATTTCTCATTATGACAAAAAATAAACAATTCATTCTTAGATGTACTTTGTTTTAAATATATATATATCACTAAAGATTAAATTTACCTGAAAATAATGGCGATCCAAAATAAAACTGTCAAGAATAAGTAAAAAACGTAACATTTTTTCTGATATTTTGAAAGAAAGCAGTCTGATTTTATTAATGCTTTAAAATCTGCAAATGAGTATCATGGTTCATCCTCTCTGAATTTCAATAGTCCAATCTAGAAACAATGGAACCGTTCCTCTTTTCTAATCCATAAAAAATCCTCTTGGCAGTTTTTTCAAACTGTACACTAAGTCTAATTACTTCTGTCACCTTTAGTGCTACATGTATGTTGAAGCCAGAACCTCTCTTACTTGAATTATTGCAATAGAGTTCAATAAGTTCTTTGTATTGTTTCTCATATTTTATAAATTCAACAAAACAAACAGAAACTTCTATATTGTAATTCTGCCAATTTTCCCTTCTACTCAAAACCATTCTGTGGCTTCTCATGCATGTAGAATTATAGGTAAGTTGGTCTTACATAAGTTTCATAACCATCCCTACTTCTTTGACATGTTTTCTCTTATTCTTATATTTTATGACTTCAAAAACTTTAACTTCCATATTGTTTACTGAACAAGACTGACTCCTTTTCTGTCTCCCAGCCCATCTTTTTAGAATATTCTTATCCTAGCTATCAATTTGGTAGTACTGGGGCTTGCATGCATGGCCTTACCATTGGTAGGATAGACTTCTACCACTTAGCAGCAACTCCTAGGCTAGCTACCAATTTTGATTCTTCAATTCCTTGCTTAGATCTCACTTTCTTAATGAGGACTGCCTTGAGTATGGCATCTCCCACTGAAACTTCATCCTCACTGGACCTCAAAATTTAAACACCACATTTATTCCATACCATAATTTATTTCTAGTATGATATATGTTTTACTGATTTCATAGATATTTGTTTATGAACAGTCTTTTTGTCTAGAGTCGTTTCTATTTTTGTCTATTATTTAGTGATTTTTTGTGTGCCCTAGATCAATTCAGAGCACGTGTTTTATGTGCCATATTCAAGTGGTTTTGTGGATTGAAGCCTTTTATTAGAATGGAAGAATAAAACTAGGGTTGGTGATAAGTAACCACTCATGACCACCAAACCTATAGTGTGCTAAATTGATTAAACCTCTTTTCCTTGGGAACATTTAGCAGTGAGTTGGATAGAAGTAGTATGCATTTCTGGATTCATGGATTTTTTTACAAATGAAGTTAAATTTGTCTTCACAGATTTGATTAAGTCATTATTACCACTATTTCTTGATCAGTATGACTGAGACTTATGAGTTAGCCATTTTCCTAGATCAGAGAATAAAATCTAAATTTAGGTATTGAAATGTTATTTATAGATATGAGTAAATATACATTTTTCTATGTATATTCAATAATCAATGGCTATTTTTTGTCATGCATTCTTGCTCTCTTTCTCGTTCTATTTCTCTGTTTGCATGTAGATAATTATCACTCTATTCTTCTATAATTTACCCTTTTCCTATCAGTCGTTGGGTTTGAACTCAGGGCCTACACACCAGGCTAGCCCTCTACTACATTAACTACAGTGCCACTTCTGGGTTTCGGTGGTTAAAGGGAGGTAAGAGTCTCATGGACTTTTCTGCGCTGGAAGGCTTCCAACCACAATGCTTATATCTCAGCCTCCATAGTAGCTACGATTACAAGCATAAGCCACAGGTGCCCAGCTTGTATATTTCTGTTTTATTCTCTGCATCTAATAGAGAGGATAAGTAGGTTTGAGAGCCTTTCTGGAACCAGAGAGAGATCCAATCTACAGAAACATCTTACACTGTTCAGGCAATTTTACCCTGGACCATTCTCCATTATCCACAACAAAACCCCAAGTTAGGGTACTGGAACTGTGGCTCAAGTGGTAAAGTGCCAAATGGATTGAAAATGCCAAATGAGAGTGTGAGGCCTTGACTTCAAGAAGCTCTACTACTGGCATGAACAAACAAACAATTAGTTAACTAATTACCTGGTTAAATAATTAATTCCATAATTAATTACTTAAATTTTGAAACCTTATAAAATTGAAGCTAGAATGTAGCTCTTTCAAAACATTTAAGACCAGTTTAGTAAGCTTGCATTTCTTTTCCCCGAATCTCACTTTTGTTTGTGCTAAATCTCATGCACTCCCTGTGCAGTTGATATAATCACTTTCTATAGTCAAACTAAGTTTAGGCTTAGGAAGCTGTATTTGTTCATCTGACTGATATTCACTCACTCATGTCATAAGACATTATGGAAACTGGATCACGTTTCCCTAACAGCCTGGGAGTCATAGATTTAACAACTGCATATCTCAACTAATTATTATTATTCCTTGCTTGTCTTGTTGTACTAATCATTTGACTATCAAATCTGTCATTCAACCACACATACAAAAATTACATACATGTGTTAAAAAATCTGAATATCTATAAGTTATTAAAAGCAAAGTAAATAAGAAATGTTTTAGGTTTTAGAAATGTTTCATTTTAAGATGCAGAGTTGTAAGATAGGGTCAAGTTGTACAATGGTTGTTCAAAGCTTATAATTATCTCCATGTTGAAAACAGAGTGATCTCATTGTTAAATGCAAATAAATATTGGAGAAATGTGGTATGGATTCTAATGTGTGTAGCTTAAATTGCATGATCTATGTGCTTCAAAGTGAATTAATTATTATGATGCATTTTTCACATTGGAAATAAGTCAGTTGACAAAGGCTTTGATTCTTTGGTTATAATTGTAAAAGAAAATAACTGGCAATTCTTGGTTTATCAAGATTGGAATCTTAGAGCACCAATTACTCTAAAATAAAGCAGAAATATATACGCTAAAATAGTGCATAGAATGTTCAATTAGATACATGGACTTTGCCAGACTATTGGCTTTTCAATAATTCATGTGAAATTCTCTGACTATAAAATATACAGATTCGTAAGTATACCCTGCTGTGACTGGAGAGTGACAAGCCATTGTGAAGGCTGCTTGAGAAACATAAATCATTTCAAAATAAATTTTCATGCATTCTACTAGACAGCACTGATAAAATGTGTTTATGATTAAGGACATTTGTCTTAGCTGAAAAAAGCGCTGAACTATAAAATATAGACACATTCATATAGATGTATGGACACATTATCTTAGAATATCTATCCATTCTGATATATGATGTTTCCCATTGATTTGAGGCCATAATTAAAATTCCCTATATGATTTCTGAATAACTAAATGTAGCATTACATTAAAAATGTGTTTCTTTCTTCCAGCATTTTTTTCAGGAACACATTTGCCAATTCACAATAAATAGTGTCAATTATCAACATGTATAAATTTCAACTATTTATTTATTTATTTTTGTCGGTGGTGAGGCTTGAACTCTGGGCCTGGGCGCTGTCCCTCAGCTCTTCAGCTCAAGGAGAGCACTCTACCATTTGAGCTACAGCGCCACTTACAGTTTTCTGGTGGTTTATTGGAGATAGGAGTCTCACGGACTCTCCTGCCCAGGCTGGCTTTGAACCGCAATCCTCAGATCTCAGCCTCCTGAGTAGCTAAGATTACAGACGTGAGCCACCAGCACCCGGCAAATTTCAACAATTTATTGAGCAGCATGCTTGCTTCATTTAATATTTAGGTCTATTTTATTATCTCGAGTTTTGGAACTTGTGTTGATGTCTTAAAACTTTAAATATATTTTCAGCTTCCGAACACATTGTGACCATTAGTTTATGCAATTAATTTTCCTTTAAATTTAATCTCTTACTTGTCTTTTCTTCCCTTCTCTGCTTTCTGCTTGGATAACTTTGCTCCTGTCTCCTTAACTACTTTTACTGACATTTAGCTACTGATGGTTTATCTATGTTTTTCCTGATAAGAACATGTATTTTAGTTTTAACGATGGTAATAGAAGGTTAGAATTGTAGCCATTTCCTCTGTTTTCATCATGTCTAAAAAGTGCTTTGAGATATTATGGTCTTTTTTACTTTGAAATAAATGGGCACCTCAAACTGCCCATTTTAGGATGCCCTATTTGTCTTTACATATTAGTGATTAGATGATGAGAAACAAACTATAGCTATATGGTATTTGTAGTTAGTTCTTCCAGGTGAGACCTAACATCCCTGACCAAATTTGAAAATTTTTCAGTTGTTTTCCCTGTGATTCTCACCTTTAATCACCCTCGCTGTTGTATTTGTGCGCATTCAACCTTTTATGTTTTATAACTTATCCTCCTAGTTACATTTGGCTCTTGTTGCATTGTTTTCCCATCATTTTTGACTGAATGTTACAATGTAGATATTTTACTGTCGATATATTGCTTCTGGAATATATAATCTCTTACAAAATCTACCTGTTAAATTTATATTAAGTACCAGAGTTTTGTTTATTTTTTTATTTTTTGTTTATTTATCTATGTTGAGGTGCTTAGGATAAGACTGTAATGGAGTCTTAATCAGCAGGGACACTGGATATAAGTATAAGGATACTGTACTACAGCATGTCAGTGTCATATATTAATTATTATTATTACTATTGCATTGTGTGAAGAGTGTTATTTATATTGAGTTTTGAGCTCAATGCTTCTTACTCTTTTGGCTTATTTGCACAGTGTACCCTAGCAGTTAAATCACACTCCAGCCTGACTTTTTTGTTGGTTCTATTGGTGACAGAGTATCATGGACTTTACTGGCTTTGAACTATGATTGTCTGGATTTCAGACTCCTGAATTGCTTAAATTAGAAGCGAAGCCAAGGGAACCATCTGTCAATGGTCAAACTGCAAAGATCAGGTTTGAATATCAATAATCTTTATACTTGAATCAAATTCTCAAACTTTGTTTCTGAAGTTAATGCAGATCAGTCAATATATGTGATGTATAAGTAAACATACAATATGTAGAGCTACAATTTAAGTGAGTTGCTCTATGAAGAACATTCTCCAAACTTTTTTTTTATTTTGGTTGTGGGACTTGAACTCAGGACTGGGTACTGTCCCTGAGCAATTTTGCTCAAGGCTAGAGCTCTACGACTTGGAGTCACAGCTCCAGTTCTGGTGGTTAATTGGAATTAAGAGTCACATGGAATTTTCTTGTGTGGTCTGGCTTTGAATTGAATCCTCATATCTCAGCCTCCTGAAGAGTTAGGATTACAGGAATGAGCCACCAGCACCTGGATAACTATATATCTTTTTTGGCTTTTTCTTTTTTGGTACTGGGGATTCAATCCAGGACTTTGCCCTTGCTAGGCGAGCACTTTGCCACTAAAGTACATCCCAGCCCCATTTTTAACACAATTCCTAATCATGTCCTAAATGATCTCCTTAATGAGATTGCTGTTAGGTTTCTCTTAGATACTAATTTGACAAACAAACTTAGTTTAGATGTACTTTGAGCATATTCTATTTTAGATGGTGGAATATCTACAGTGTTAATGTTTAGAATGAAGAGAATAGATGCTAAATTTTATTAATTTGTTCAAGCCACAATATCCACACTCACCTGCAGAATCATGAAATCATACTACATTTAACTATTCATATATGCTCGTAAGAAATATCAAATTAAATAAAATTTTAAAATATTAGAGGATGTGTTTATTTAAAGTATAGAGTTTACTTACATCCTCATATTCTAAAAAGTTCTCTTTCAATTTTTCCATTGATTATTGTCTCTTTCTTCATATATTTCAACCAGAAGCTTTGGCTCTCCATTGACAAACAGATTCCATTTAACATAAGCTACAGGATTTTCTTCTTGCAAAATAAGAGCTGCAAACTAGTATGTAAGGCACATTCTGGTTTCCAATAATCTTCACAAAATTTATTATGGTTACTTAACTTTTTCCAATTTTCAGTGTGTCTTATGTTTTACACCTAATGTATTTAAAACATGCAATCTCATCATACAGGAAAGCTTGTCCAATTAATTTAAGCAGTATCAATCATGTTGACTAGGCTAAGTCATTTCTGAATAAACATTGCATGCATGTATTATGCTAAAGAACAACTTAAGAAGATATAGTGTATTTTCTTGTAAAACTGAAAGGATGAATATGTAGTTTAAAGCAATATTTCTTCACTTTGTAATTGTTTATTGTTTATAGAACATATGGTTAACATTTGGCTTATAAAATTTTAAATTACACTGTAGATATTGTTGTTATTTTGAAAATAGATTTTTTACAGTCATATGATTTATGTATACTTAATAAATATTGAGTTCTATGGTGCAAGTAAATGGGTATTAGCCAGGTGCTGGGGTTGATGCCTATAATTCTAGCTATTCAGAAGGCTGAGATCTGAGGAAATAGTTTCAAAGCCAGGAAAAAAAATCCATGGGTCTCTTAGATATAATTAACTAGAGAAAAGATGGAAGTGGAAGTGTGGTTTTTTTGGTTTTGATTGAAGATGCCATGTGAGAGCTTGAAGCCTAATACACTGCTGGGAGGAATATAAATTAGCAAAACCACTCTGGAAGCCACTTTTGGAGATTCTTCAAAAAAAAGTAAAAGAAAAAGAAAGAAACCTAGGGTTCCCTTACAATCCAGCTCTTGGTCATCTACCCAGAATATTACAAGCCAGTACACAGCAAAGCCACGTACAACCATGTTAATTGCTCATTATTCACTATAGCCAAGTTATGCAAACAGCACAAATGTCTTTAAATGGATCAGTGGAAGCAAAAAACTGTGGTTCATAGTTTCAATGGAATTTGCTCAACTAGTGAAAAGAAATGATTGAACCTGGAAAACATCATGTTAAGTGAAGTAAAACCAGCTCAGACAGCCAAGGAGCGAATGCTTTTTCTCATGTGTTTATAAATTAAATTATAAACCTATTCAAAAATATGTAGGAGTCATGTAACATAGCCCCCCCCCCAAAATTGTCTACAGCACAGAATCCTTGGGGGAGGATTTTAGTGATATAACTCCTTGGAACACTAGCAAACAGTTTCACAAAATGAAAACCAGAAAGTTCAGAGACCAGCTTTGTAGGGTGTCTGGAGGAATTGTTCAAAGGCAGTGGCAGATAAATGGAAAGAAGAAAGTTGAACAGATATAGACATTATATTCAATGCACATATATGAAAATGAAATCATGTAAGCTTAGGAATGGGTAGAGTTGGGAGAGATGGGAGTGGGAATGGTGGAAGGAATGACATGAATCAAGATGTATTATACTCATAGGCTGACATGTTGACTTGAAATCCCTTTGTACAGGCAATAAAAAATGCCTTGTCTTTGTTAGTTTGCCAGAAATATACAGTGTTTCTCTTCACTAATCCAGTACCAATTGTTTATTCTAGCAAGGAGTTATGCAGTTCATCCAAAAGTTTATTTCTAGGTTTCAGCTTAAGTGAGCATTTGTGTTCCCATTGAGCTATATAAACTATTGCTTGCCTTTAGTTATATCATTCAAAAGTTAATTTAATACCTCTGGTGAAACAAACTTGGTTATAAGCTGATGCCCTCAGACTCACAATAGCATTTCTCTAACAGTATCTTCTGCTGGACATTTCTTATAATGTTTAAGTACTAAATTCCTCAACAATGAGTTAATCATTTGTACAAAATGCCAGATTCAATATAATTTCATAAAAGTAAAATTTATCTGTCTTGTTTAAACAATCTACCTACTGCATCTGGGTGCTCATTTCCGGAAAATGAATTCTATCCAGGAAGTCTATCTACAACTACCAGTTGATTTGTTATCCTTACATGATACATCAGTTAACAATCTCAGTGTTTAGCATAGCTTATTAAATCATTGTGCTTACAGTATTTGTCTCTTTATAGTATGAAATCAGCAAAAGTTTTATGTCCTTAAATAATTTTTCCAGGCTTTGAATTACTCACATTTTTCATGTTAATATGCACTACATACTGGTTGAATTGAATTCAAGTAGGATATTGTCACTATGAATGCAATGAACGCAAACAATGAATGCAAATCCTTATTTCTGTTTTAATTTTTTAAATTCCAAAGCCAGGTTCAATGGCTCATGCTGCCTCTAAACCTAGATACTCAGGAGGCTGAGATTTTAGGATCTTGGTTTGAAGCCAGCCTGAGCAGACAAATCCAAGACAATATTCTTACCAAAGAGCTGAAAGTATGTAGCTCAAGGTAGAGCACCTGCATGAGTGACAATATGCAACATGAGTCCATGAATTCAAGTCTCAATACTGACAAACACCAAAACAAAGCAAAAACAACTAATTTGTCTCCTAGAAATATTCATTGGATCTAACAGAATTAGTCAACTGTTTAACATATAAAAAGTACTAAATTTTTATGCCATTATCCCTTTTTGTTTATTTTTTTGTAGTCAATAAATTCATTGTATATGAATCTGCTATGGTTTTGCAAGACATATCTGTGCTGTAACTTATGTGCTGTTGTTCTGGAATCCACAATATTTCTCTCAATGTCACATTTATCTGAATAGTCTATTACTAGACTTTTAACTCTTCATCTATAATTGAGTCATTTCATTGTCACCCATACATTTTCGAAATAGATTCACTCAAACTTAAAAAAATACAAAATCAACATTTTTATGTATAGAGATATATAGTTATTCATTACAGGTCAATGGCATATATTCCAGTAATATGACTATAAAATTAAAATATTTTTAAATTACAAAAGTGACTAAGCAATGAGATGCCACGTCTATGAATGGACCTCACAGTACAGAGTGAAATGCTCTGGTTACTAATTGAAAGTGTTGTACAGCCATTTTGATTATGAATGGGAGGAAAAGAGCATCCGTGGAAGTATTTCAATCTCAGTATCCAAGTATATTAGTCCAAAGATAAACTCCACTGAATAGTTTTGTGCTTTGAAATGCCAACAATGGGTCTCAAATCTGATGACTTTCTGGACTTTCATTTATTTATAGACTGATTTAATGGGGAACTTAATTCTCTTTGTCAAGCATTATTTTTTTTTTGTAAAATGGGAATACTATTACTTATTAAAAGAGTATAAAGGATAACATTTGTGCTCACATATACAATATATTCAGCATGTCATAGATTATATTAGATGATATTTTGTCGCTCTTTGGAGGATTTCTTTGTTTAGTTGCATTTAAATCACCATCCTGCAGATCTCAGCCCCTAAGTAGTTATAATTACCCAGTCCTAATGAAATTTTCAGTATGTATGTTTTGTATGGCATTATAATTTTGCCACATTATGTCAATTTATGATAAAAAATAATCCTTAGCCAAACACTTCATAGGTGAAATTGTCCAATAGGAAATTAGTGCAAAACATTAAAGTATTGACACATGAGAATAAAAAAATCTCATTCAAAAATCCAAAAATCATAAGGCTCATAGTTTGGGGGGAAGGATTGCAATCATCAAATTCTTATTCAAGAGGAATTAAGCTATTTACATATTACTAGGTATATGATTTGAAATTCAGATATGCAAATAAAGCACTCCATGTTTTGGCACGGTTTCTGGGTGTTGGTGGGTTTAATTGCCTTGAAAAATTTTAAAAGGTTGAAAACACAGAAAATTTCTTTTCCAATCAACACACAGACAACAAAACATCTTTTAAAATGTTTATAAAAATTAACATACTAGGCTTTGGAAAGGTGACTCAATTAGTAAAGCTCCAGCCAATGACTGTCCTGATCTTGGACATAAAAATTAATAAACTAGTCTATACATTTATGTAAACAATGGCTGTTAGTGATGATAGTCATAAAAATTACTACTGGACTTGAACTCAGGGTTCCAGCCTCACTTGTATTTTACCACTCAGAACTTATGCTATACCACTTAAGTTGGGACTCCACTCCTGAATTTTGCTGATTACTTGGTGACAAGAGTCTCTTGGATTTGTCTGCCTTGACTGGCTTAGAACTTCTTTCTGAGCTCGCAACCTCTTAAGTATCTAGGATTGCAGATGTGAACCACCAGTGCCTAGAAGGATAAAAGTATTAAATTTCTAATAGTTTGCAAATAAATTTTACGTTCTACTACAGAACAATTGAATAGGAAATATCTATCAGACACATTATCTTTACTTCTTAAAGTATTTAAGTACATGGTACAATAATTCAAGTCATAATCACATCACCATTTGTCAGCAAACTAACCATTCTTTCTATATTAGTTGTACTTTGAATTATCTAGATTTTGTGAGAACATGTTTATGTATTATCTAGGTATTATGAGAATGATCGTTCACACATGTACCTATATGTTTATGCATGTGCATGAATAAATATAGCAAAGCAAGGTTGTTGGATGAAAATGAGCAAATACTTTTTCATTCTATTATAGTTGCATATGAGCATTTGGGATCTCACAGTAGTTCTCAAAAATTCTAAAAATCATTAGGCATATAATTTGGGGAGATGGATTGCAACCATCCAATTTCAAATTCTTATTCAAGGGGAATTAATGCTTATTTGCATATTACTAGGCACATAATTGGAAATCAGGATATGCAAATTTAGTGATTCATATTTTGGTCTTGTTTCTGGGTTTTTGTGGGTTTAATTGCCCTAAACAATTTTAAAAAGTTCAAAACATGGAAGATTTCTTTTACAATCAGCACACAGACAACAAAACTTGCAAGTACTGACAAGAGTCAATGGTTGTGACACTGTTTACATTATGTGAAACATTTGTATCCTTAGCCAGGAAAATTTTATTTTCTCTTTCTTACATTTTTCATTTCTTACCCTCTAAATTTTTATACTAATCACTATATTTTTATGAAGTGACACAGATAGGTATCGATTAAATTACAGTGGATTAAATACAAATTCGAGTATGTGAGATCCCCTGAAGATTACTGTGAGAGTAAGTTTATGAATGCAAGTGATGGCATCCAAAGGAACCTATATCTGTGCCTGGGCTGAAGTGTGACCCTCCACCAACTTTACTTTTTCAGCCCTCATCCCTCATACCCAGGAATATGATACTTACAATAGAGATTTTGCACCAAGGAAAAAGTTAAAATGAGGCCTTTAGGGGATAACACAGTGAAAATGAACTATGATCCATTATTGACAAGGAAATATAGTAGAGAAACAAGCCCAAGGAAAAACAGTAGCAGGAAAACAAGTGCAAGGGAGGAGACAGGACCCCCATGGAAGGGAGGGGAGGATGCTTCCAACACCAGCATCAGCTTGACTTCCAGCCTCTCTAAGTGTGAGAATAAACAAATAATTCAGTTATAGTTCACCTTGAGTGTGGTATTTCATTTGAAAGCCTTAGCAAAGGAATATAAAGCTTACAATGCTTTTTCTTAATCAGTTTTTATTGTGAAAATACTGTACAGAGGGGTTACAGTTCCATGAGCAAAGTAATGAGTACATTTTTTATCAAGCATTATTGCCTCCTCCTTTGTTTCCCCTACCATCCCTTCCCTCTCACCCCACAACTACAGTCCCTCCCAACCCCCTACTCCACCCCCAGCCTAAATTGTAAAGTTTGTTTTTCAACATAGTGTCTTCTAGATCTCATTGTTAAAATGGGTCCACCTGTAACCCTATTTAAAAAATGTGTTTTTATTCCCTTCCCCTCCCCAAATTATGCTAACATCAAATACAGTGAAAACAGGGGTTATACCATAGGGGAGGGGCATACAAAGCAACAAAAAAATCACCTTATAAATATGTTAGAAACAATAGCAAGAAAGAAAAACCACTTGAGTCCTTACCTTGGGGATCGTTTCGCCTAACATAAAATTATCTGTTCTTTTCTTCTTGTCTCATACATATACTAGTTATTGTAAATGAGGGAAACCATGGGACCTATGTTTCTTTGGGCCTGGCTTACTTCACTTAGGAAAGTAGTATGGAGGTTCCTCAAAAGACTCCACATAGAGCTTCCCAATGACCCAGCAATTCCACTTTTGGGCATTTACCCGAATGATCACAAACAAGACCATACTAAAGCTACTAGCACATCTATGTTTACTGCAGCATTATTTACCATAGCTAAAATATGGAACCAACCAGATGCCCCTCAGTAGATGAATAGTTCAAGAAAATGTAGTATATATACGCACAATAGAATTCTACGCCTCCATCAGAAAGAATGACATTGCCCCATTTGTTCGGAAATGGAAAGACTTAAATACTTTTCTAAAATAAGTTTGCAAAAGACTTCTGAAAACGTGGATTGAACGCTATTTGTGTGTGTGTGTGTGTGTGTGTGTGTGTGTGTGTGTGTGTGTGTGTGTGTGTTATTTGTCTGTGTGTGTGTGTGTGTGTGTGTGTGTGTGTGTGTGTGTTGGTCCTGGAGCTTAAACTCAAGACTTAGGCACAGTTACTGGGCTTCTTTTGCCCAAGGCTAGTGCTCTATCATTTGAGCTACATTTCCAGAATTTTTGGTAGTTTCTTGGAGATAAGAGTCTCAGGGACTTTGCTTCCCAGGCTGGCTTTGAACTACTATCCTCATATCTCAGCCTCCTGAGTAGCAAGGATTACAGGTGTGAGTCACTGGTGCCTGGCAAAACTGGTTATTTTTCAAACGCATTTTCCTTATCTCCAAAGTTAAATTGGCCATTTTACCTGATTTATATCATTAGTGCAGTTTCCCATGATCCCTGACTATGTTGCATACATAGACATACTTGTAGCAATGTGATTATTATATGTTTTTCTTGCTCACTAATCCTTGAGGAATCACAAACCAGTTTAAAGTAGAAGCTGTTGTTTGAAATGAAAAGTATACTAAAAATCAATGTGCTATCTAGTTACTGATCCATGGTACAAAGTGTCGAAGAGGTAATTGTGCCAGCAATCCCTGCACACACGTCTTTCCTCATTTTAAGAAGAGAGAAAAAGCATAATGTAGTTTCCAGGCAGACCTTACTGCCCGTTTCTAAAACTAATCCATATAATAGATACATTTTATTCAAGATAATATCTTTTATATCACAGAAGTACAATCTGAAATGCTTAACTGTTTTAATCTTCTAAAAATTAGTCTCAGATTGACTCTCTCCAACAGTAATGCTTCTCTTCAGTTAGAACAAAAGTCCCCCTGGCACTAATTTGGTTTC